>NW_020653762.1:1441153-1497035 GCF_003589595.1 Hyposmocoma kahamanoa
TCATTCAAAGTATTTTTTTTATAATACTAAGATAAATGAGAAATTGCTAGTTCACGCAAAGCAAACCGATTTGGGCACGCCGTTAAGTAATTTAAAAACTTTCTATTTGCACATAAACACAACACTTTATAGTTAGTACTAACGTTCAACTTTAACTAGCAGTCTAAATAATGTTGCAATAAGCGACGTAGCAAGTAAGTAGCTACGTCGCGGAAGTAATAAGCGAGCTACAGCTACGAGTGCAAACGCTACTACGATAAATGCTACGTAGGTAGCAGACTACATTGTAGGTGTAAAATACCATTTTGATGTAAGTTTTAAGCAGAGGTTGTGTAGTGCAACGTAGTGGCTTTTATGGAGAAATATTATTTCATAACTTAATACATTGTTGTTTCTTTTAATTCTTACGGTCTTTTTGTTATTTATTTTAAAATATTTCTTAGTTAGTATCATCATAGTAAGCTTTATTATCAAATAGGGAATGATAAATGTTATAATTGAAAAAAAAAACGAACCAAATCCCTGACATTACTAATTTTTTCTATGTGCTTGTTTAGATCTTTGTTTTTGATTTTTAACGACTTTTTTGCCGTTCTGGCACACGATTCCATTTGGTTCGAATACAAGCTGATCGAAAGATTTTTTTCTAAGTGTTCGATCTTTTTATTAATAATTATAACAAACTAGTGCGTGGAGTCATTTCTCAAAAATAATTGAATATCATGGTGGTCAAACACCGTTACTTTAATCAACTTACAAATTCAATTAATAAATGTGTTCTAAATATAAAAACACATCGAAATGTCTATCGTATAGATTTTTTTCATAATATTCCATTACAGTGCAGAAGTATGCTTCAACATATTTTAACACAATAATTATTGAAAAAAATAATAAATACCTTTCACTAAACCTACTTAACAAAGTTATCGTCGTGGACAATTAATGTAACCGTCGCAGGCATTTATTATTACTGCGGGTCTGAGGTTATTATACAATAACTAGAACTGCTCAATCACTTAGTTATTGTCTTCTAGTTTATGCCAGAGACTTTCGAATTCGATAGCATTCCTGATTTAGAAAAACCTTATCTATGAGATACGTTTCGGAAAGTGTGCGTTGAAACTTTTAAATTCAATTCCACCTTCACAGTGCCTCCTTGATCGACAGAATGTCCGGAATACTCCGTCCTTATGTCGTCGACTTACCAGCCATTCGCACAAAGTGCTTTACGTCTTTATTCCTAATGCGTACGATAAAACGGGTATTAAGATTTAATTGAGTAACAAACTTATAAGCAAAATCCTACATAAAGGTGATTTATCATATTATATTGATTCTACGCCGAAAAATATAAATAATCTACGCCGAAAAAAAATATCATAGAACCATATGTCGACGAGCAAATGTAAAAGAAGATAAAAGTAACATTTAAGCATCTGTAAAATTTGTATATAATATTAAAGAGTCTATCACAAGCGAATTAGATCCTCTTAAACTTTGTCACCTAATTTACTTGTGACTCATCCATGCCTTTGCCTTCCATCCGTCGATATATGTCTCTGCCTACGCCCGATGGGTATAGTTAACATTTTGGGCAAGCGTTCTGGGAGTGAATCAGGTCCGCGGTCATTAACCGAGTTCGCCAACCAACATTTCGGCGCTTGTAACGGACTGACCAATTACTGGTGTTGTAGGAAAAAATTAGTCTTCACGTGTTCGTACCCGTGGTTAGGTTTAGTGCCATTCAGTTTTATACAACTGGAACAGTGCGACGTACGACTGTCTGTAGATAAGTTGCCGTTATTAACTTGATTTCCTGCAATGTGTTTGTAGCGTGGTAGTGTCGATTATTAAGACATTCGTAGCTACTCACTGAACATCCTGAGAATAATAAAAATCATACCATGTTAAAAAATACCTGAAGCTCAGTAGAAGATATGAACTAATTATTTATATGAAACGTTACAACATCTTAATGCATTTAACACTACAAAAGTTAGTTGCCTTTTTGCCATAACACATAAAATACTACCATGGCACTACCATAACTACTAGCATTAGTTTATGGCAAAGAAGTGGTGACACATGCCACAGCTATAATATTAGTTTCATGAGATTGAATCTAACGTGAAGTAGTCCCCGGCGCCTCTCGCGGCCCCCATCGTCACCCGCCGTCGCCCGCCGTCTCTCGCGCGAAGACAACGCTTCAGAGAACTCTGATTGTACGAGAATAGCTGCAATGCAGCCATGTTTGCCTCGATTCGGTAACATCTATTAAAAAAATATATCTGAGGGACCAATTCATGCAAAGAATAAAGAGACGAATAAAATGTGTAGCGTGCATAGGTACGTGTATAATCGTCAAACCATAATTTGATTGTAAAAGTACAGCTAACGTAGACCATCTTACAATGATCGCAATATCATTTTTAGTCCGGGTTTTCTTTTGATTAAAACTTTGGAACGCCCTCTTGAATACCAATTGAGTCTTCGCGACTCGTGACGCAGCGACTTGGGGTTTTCGGACTGGCGTCCCTAACTGTGCGACAAAACTCCCTTTGACCGAGCGGTAAGAATTATCCTGAAAATTATTGTCTTGGCTTGGTAATGTTACTATTATTATTATAGTTGTGAAGCCACGCAGAGAATACTAAGCAGAAATGAACTCTCAAGAAACCATCGTCAAGTCTTAATACGGGTTGGGTCACCGCTAACTAAGTTACGGCCGAGTCGTAGTTGCGATCGCTGGCGTCCGTGAATGGTGCGCCGCTGGAAGCCGGAGCCGCGATAAATCCAGCTCTAACAACCCCACGACCTGGAATAACTTTTAACGACCGAATTGTTCCACCGCTGCGGCGCGTTCGTACTATATAACATAACGTAACCTAAATAATTCACATTAAAACATATTTCAGGCTTCCCTAACAGCCTTATAATACGTGCATACGTCGTATGTCAATATGGTAGATCATTTCATTCAATACTTAGATGACAACTTATTACCTGCAATATGTCTTGTGTCGTTATAGGACTGTTATATAACTGTAAACTATTTATAGAAAAATGAATAAATGAAATAGCAGAGCAAAATGCAAGATTTGCATTATGATTGAATGTAAAACAAAACTCTCCCCTCGCTCACCGGCTAAGTTCGCGCGGACGTCGAATGTTTTCTTTGCAAGAAAACCGTAGTAGCTTTCCAAGTTTATTTCGAGAACTGCGTTAAGAGTGTCGAACAAGATTGTGGATTATTTGATGCAATGATAGACATTATTATAATTAAGAACGGTTGCTTCATTGCTGTTTGATGATGTTGTTCTTGACTTATAATTGTGAACATGACAACTATTTTAAAGGTAAAATACTTTAGGTATGGAATGGACACTATTACAGCGATACAGCATTTTTTTTTTTTTTAATTTATTATTCATATAAAAGCATCAGAACAAAAACATTACAGTATAACATAAACTTAAGTAAGTTTTTCTGTATACCGTCAGACGTCGTACAAAAATATTTTTGTGTGTAGTGTGTGCATTGTTCATACTACTGCGTGCTGATTAATATTTGTCGTAGTGCGCGTGTGTGTGTGGTAGTCGGTCGTTAATAACGGGTGTTATTTATTATCATAATAATATATGCGCTGGACCCATTGACTTACAATTATATGGACCGGAGGTCCGCGCTAAAAAGTGTCCGCACTTGTAAGGCGCTAAAATCGTATACAGAGCGCGACACTCCGCTTTAGTCTTCATTTGTTCTACTGACAGCGCGATACTGCGATGACATAACAATTTAAATTTCGAATAGGTTGACTTGGGACATTTTTTTCGTGGTTTTTGTATTAGACCCGTCGTCCATTTATTTGTAAGTCAATGGCTGAACCTGAGTATTATGAAGAGGCTTAAATAATAATTAATAATATAAGTTATTTTATTGTTATGGTATATGTTAGTTATAGGTTAGTTATGTTCAATAATTGATCTTTGTTAGTATTAAATTTGATTTAAAAAGTGTGTTTTTAATTTATGTTTGATGTTTTTATCATCTAGAGAACTTTTAATATCTTTTGGAATTTCGTTTATTAGGTAAGGAATTATGTATTTTAATCTATTTTTACCATAGAGATTTCGATAACACGGTAGCACCAGCTTTTTATTGTAGACATTTCGCGTAATTATTTCACCACTGTAGGTGGATTGTAGATTTTTATCAAAAAAGTGTTCAACTAATAACATATATTTTAATTTTTCATGTACTGGAAGTATATTACAGTGGTGGAACAAGCCGCGGTTATCATCTTTGTACTTTAATTTAATTTTAGTTGGTACTATAATTTTTAATATTCTTAATTGCATTCCGTAAATTTTATCAAGATGACCTTTACAGGTTAGGCCGTAACTGGTAAGTCCATATGCAATAATTGATTCCCCAAGTGAAATGTACAGATTGCGCAATGTAGGGTAAGGTATTTTATATTTTATAATTGAAAATTTGGCCAGAATAGCTTTCAGTTTGTTACTAACAATATCGATATGTTCAGTCCATTTCATACGACTATCTATTGTTAGTCCTAGGTATTTCTGGCTATCCACTAATGCTATATAAGGGCATTTGCAAGGTGTTGAATTTTCTTTTATTAAGTGTAAGCACTGGTGTTCATGTGCAATGAGCCTGAGTTCTTTACTTGATTTGCGATTCTGGGATGAACTCACATACATAAGTTTAGTTTTATTGGCATTAAATACTAAACCAGCGTCATGCGACCAATTCATCAGGTTACAAAAGTCTATCTGCAAATTTTCTAATGCTTCATTCAGATCGTCATGAGCAGACAAAAGGCAAGTGTCATCGGCGAATAAATATAAATCACATTTTTTTATTACATTTGTGACATTATTGACGTATGTCAAAAAGTGTAGGGGTCCAAGAACTGAGCCCTGCGCCGTACCATCATTTACCAACATTTTATCACTGAAAGCTTCGCCTACTTTTACAGAGTAGTAGCGTATGCTAAGATAGTTTTCACACCATTTTAGTAGCGAGCCCCTTACGCCGCATTCATCTAGTCTCTCGATGAGCACATTATGTCTTATCGTGTCAAATGCTTTGCTGTAGTCTATGAATACAATTAGAACGTGTTTCTTATTGTTGAGGTGTTCATTAACTGAATTAGTAAAGGCAGATAGCAGTTGTGTCGTAGATTTATGCGGCTGGAATCCATATTGTTTTTTCGTCAGTATATTGTTGATATTGAAATGTTTATGTATTTGAGTTGAGATATATTTTTCTATTATTTTATCAATAGTTGGCAAAATCGTGATCGGTCTGTAATTATCGTAGTTATTTTTGCTTCCTTTCTTAAAAATGGGCCTAACAATTCCTACTTTCAGCTCATCGGGGTATTTTCCTGTTAGAACACTAGTGTTAATAAGTCTAGCTATAGCGAATGCGATTCTACTGCTAATTAATTTTATATCCATGGCACGAATGCAATCCACGCCTGGAGCCTTGTTTTTATTTAAGGAGTTTATAATTTTTTGAACGCCGTCAGCATTTGCTTTTTTGAAGAGCATCGAGACTTTAGCTGGATTACTGTATTGAGTCTTATCTAAAATGTTTTTATGGCACTGTGGCATTATGTTCCTTACACTATTGCTAATAGTTTTGGCAAATTGATTGGCAATGTCGACAGGTTTTACACTGTTGCTTTCAAATGCCTCTAATAATACTTTGTCTACTGAAGACCGTATTCTGCCTGTTAATTTATTTAACAAATTCCATAAATTTCTAGGATTATTTCTATTTAAATTAATTTCTCTAATTGTATAATTGTTTTTTGATTTTAAAATCATTTTATTGGCAAAATTTCGAGTTTTGTTGTATTTTTGTCTTATTATCATATTATTAGTATCTTTTAGCCATTCATTAAACAATGTATCCCTATATTTACATGCTTGTACAATTTTATTACTAATCCATTTATTATTTTCTTTTTTTGGGTTTCTACTTAACTTTATCCTTATTTGCGCTTTTTTATAACAATTATTTATTTTATTACTCATGAAATTGTATATTAAATTAGGACAGGTCATATCGTTTATTTGTTCCCATTCAATTTCGCTTAAGTATCTTTCTGTAACTGTAACTGGTCAAAACATAATTTATATTTTTGTTCACCTCGTATATTTGTTTGAGAGAACACATCGCCGGTGCATGCGAATGCGATAGCTCGGTGATCTGCCAGTTTCGTGCATAACGCCGCTGTGTAGACGTCTTGCGTGCGGGATCTTGCATAGATGTGATCAATACATGTTTGAGTAATTTTATTCTTTACCATTTCAATTCGGGTGTATTGCGATATTCCACACACAAGTCCACAGCCGTACAGCATGCAATTATATTTATGTTTTATAGGTGAATTATTTTGTAAGTCAATATTAATATCGCCTATTAGGAACAGTTCATTATTAGTGTCTATATTTTTTAAAACATTTCTCAACTCGTCAATAAACAGGTGTTTACTTGTATGGGGGGGTCGGTACACAGCGCACAGTGTTACGAGTAGATTACGTTGTGGTTCAAAGTTCAATAATACGGATTCACAGTGTTGTGTTTTGTTTATAGTAATTGTAAATTTGTGTTTATTGTGAATGTATATGATTATGCCTCCACCTCGTTGATTTTTCCGTAACTCTGTATGCATTTGGTAGCCATCAATATTATAAAGGCAACTTAATGAGTCTGAGATGTTAACCTCAGTGATTACTACTATGTCTATACACCTTTTACTTGAATGTATACATTGCTCTAACGCGGCAAAATTTTTAATTAAGGATCGTATGTTTAAATGCATGCATAAAAGATTAGTTTTATTATGGTTAGATGTAACTTTTTCGATAAAACAGTTAATATCCGTGCAGTTAGAGATTTCAGTAATTTCATCTAATATTACAGACATTTAACTTATATAGTGTGTCGTGTGAAGTGTTTACATGTACGTACTTAGAATAAAACTTATCACTTGATTTTTTTTATGTCCTCTTCAGAGCGAATTATGATAGCTTCGACCTTCTCATCTTTTCTGGCCCTTATTATTCCATTTTTGCACCATACAAATTTATATTTATCTTTGAGTTCTTGTTTTGCAGTTCACAATAATTTTTTATTATAAGGTGTTAAAGCTTCCCGTATATAAATAGGTTCCTTAGCGACATTTCCTGAAGAATTAGATACAATATTACCAATAGAGATCTTTGTGGTTTTGGCATTTTCAAGCCATGTTCTTTTATCGCTTTCAATTCGAAATTTCACCATTAACATTCCAGAGCGATCTTTGCGACCAGACAAATGTTTTACTTCTTCTATTTCGTTATAAGGTACCTTCAAATGTGTTGAAATGTTTTTTAACACAATGTTGCAATCTCCTTCGAAATTATTTGGAATGTTGCTGATTTCAATTGTTTTAGCAAGTTGTTTCTGCTCAAGCTCCTGTATACGTTGCTCCAACGCTCCTACCCGTATCTCTAGGTTGTTATTTTTGTTAACGAGTTCCGTATTCTTTTTTTTCAGGTCCTGTACAGTAGTTTTAAAAGCCTCAATGTTGTCTAAAATTTCGTCCATTTTGTCCGTATGGAATTCAAATGATTTCGTTAGATCCTTCAGCTCACGTTTCATCGACTTTTCCACCTCTATGGAGATATCACGAAGCAGCTTCTTAATATCAATTGATGTATTGTGCCTTGATGGCATAAAGTCCAATTTAGAACCTTCTTCCTGATCCTCATCCTCGGGGATAAATACAGATCGGCGCTTAGGAGAGACTTCTTGGCACTCCTCACAGGTCCACTCCAGGCTATCGTTAGCTCGTAGAGCTGTCCTCTGTTTCGATGTTAAGCCGGAACATTCATTAAAATGTACCATTTTTCGACATTTTCCACATTCAACTCCAGGTTTAGTTTTAGTAATATTTTTACTACATTTATCACACTGCGACATATTGACGGTAGATTGTAAAATTAGTTCACGCGAGTAAATGTACGTGCGGTTCGGTAAGCTGATTTACGACGAATGACAAGAAGTTTCAATGTCAAACAAGAATGAAGCTGGCTAGTTTGACCGAGCGCTCAGTAGATCACCGCTTAAATTATTTAGTGAATAATAATAACGATATGCCAGATAACCATATCATTAAACTGCCTCCTTAACTGCCTCCGTGGCCGAACTGTTACCATGCCACTGCCACGCAGAGGTCCCAGGTTCGATTCCCGGGCCGGGAGAAATGTTTGCATGGCCTACATTTATTTCTCTCGTGAGTTTGGGTGTAATTTGTGGTTGTCTATGTGTGTGTCCATGGCACCCGCGACACAGGGTTTCCCTAGTACGGGGCTATGTTGAGTGTGTGCGTTATTTATTTATTTATTTGTCTGGTCTCAAACTGTGGAATTCCCTGTACTAGGAGTTCACTCTAGGGCACTTCCCAGAACACCTAGGCCAGAACCAATTTTGAAAAGTTCATTTCCCAAGTTGATCCTTCCGGGAATCGAACCCGAGACCTCTTCATCCAGTGCCCACAGTACACACCGGCGAGCCATCGAGATCGTCATTAATAATACGTTAAGCTTGATGGAGGCCTATGGCATATAATTTAATTATTACGCCTATTAAACATGACTACAAAGAATAGCCTGTGATATATGACATTGATCAAATTTATTTCTGTGGTCGTCTTAGCAAAGTTTACAAAGGAACAAAAAATAAAGTGTTGATGAGCAAATACACAACGCAATACAATCACTCTTAGATGCGTACAATCGTAACTATTACGGGTAAAGGCAGGCTATCAGAGAGAGCCATGCCATGCACTCGGTACTCCAAGCCCTGTGAAGCTTGTTTAGGAAGCCATTTGACATATTTGTTTCATTATTCAATTTTATTGTCGATTTATTTATTTTTGATTTAAGTAAATGTTGTGTACTCACGAGGGCGGAATGCCGCCGACGAATACATCGGAGTTGGTGGTGAACTTGCCGAAGGCGAACTCCTTTCCGCGCGACGTCCTACTCTGCGACACTCCGTCCACCGCCAGAGACGTGTGCTCGTCATGCCGCGCCACCTATACACAACACACAATTGTATAATAAAGGTTAATCGCAAACCAGACACGGAAACCATGACTTTTACACAGAAGTCCGCCGAGAAGTTCCTAGTCGCGCAGAGGGGCATGGAGAGAGCAATGCTCGGGGTCACCTCGCGAGACCGAAAAAGTAACACTTCGATCCGACATAGGGACAAAATTAAAAATCTTGGCTATAGAAGGCGAATACTTGAATGGAGACCCAGAGAGGACATCACAGGGCGCGGCAGACTACCTTACCGCTGGATGGACGACATCCGACGACACGGAGGTCTGGACTTGATAAGTCGTGCACAAGGTCGCCAAGAATGGAAGAAGAGGGAAGAGGTCTACATCCAAGATTAGATCACGAAAAGGCCGCCAGCATAATGATGATGGTGAATCGCAATTCCTACTATAATCCCACACTGACAGAGTGACACTATTATGCACCATGGAAACGTACCTGACTGAATTTGCACATGTAGCGTCACTACTGGCTACCAGTGTTATTATTGATTCCAATCAATAATATGATTGACAGATGACCCAATGACGAAGTTTCCTATAAATCATACCCATATACAAAGCATAGATTCCATGCACACATATATTTTTATAAAGTCAAAAAGAAAAACACTTCTGTCATGACGTAATGAGCACAGCAACGACAAATTAACTTTAATAGAATCTCCCTCCGCTGGACGATTGTTGAGAGAGATTTCGTGCGGAAATGGCTCATCATCGAATGCGACGGTGAATTTTATAAATTTTGTCCTGAATGTTTGGAATCATTAAAGACAGCACGAATATCATTTCCGATAAGCCCAGTTCCCATATTACCTAACCGAAGAAAACCGAAGAATATCGTGCAGCTCGTTCAAATTCTATCTCTACCAGAATCTGAGTTTCCGTGCAATACAAAATATTGCTTAAAGATCCTTTGGTGCTGGACGAGATAGGGAGCTCGTATGTATGCCAAGCTAAGCTTCTAAAAGGAAATATGTGGCGTCTTTACATAGCTTCTTAAATGAGGGTGAATGCGGGGAATAAGAATTTGCAGCGTCGAGCGCCGTTGCGACGACAGCGGTGGCGCTGCGGCCGCGTCCGACAAACGCTGACTTTTCCACTTCTATCTTATAAGATGCGAGAGCGCTTTAAGTGGTGAAATTTTTCTGCGTTCGGAGGCTAAACAAACTGAAGTCATTTGCTACTGCATAAGAATGCCTTCAATGTCAAAATCACATTTTGTCTTTACGAAACTGTGTTCATAATTTGTAGTATGTATAACTTAATCGAAGGGTTTATAAAGTCCATTACTTACCTGCACTTTATGCCAGTGTCCATCGTGCAGATTATTTCCGATCGTTATAATCTGTGCGCCTCCTCCCAAATTATACCTCAATCTCAACGCGCCATTGACGAGCTTCAGCTCGAAGAAGTCGTACTTTCCTCCATCATCCGTGTACAGCAACAGACCGTTAGGCTGGTCTGTCTTGAACTCAAGTTCAAGGGTCCCGTTGAGGTCAGCGTTCCATTTACGAAACTGTGAGTAAGGATTCTGTTTGTCGAGCACGAACGCACGCGAGCGCTGTAGCGACAACGTAACGAGACACAGCAGCAGGCAGCGCATCATGGTGACGTCACGGCTCATGCTACCACACGTCACCATGCGACGCTCGGACTGTGGATACACCTTTTCCGTTTCATTTCTTGTGGGCCTGTGACAATAGAAAATCAAATGTAAGAACTATTATATATACGTACAACTTAACGTATGTTAATAGTTATGACAGTTGGGAATAATCACAACGAATTCTTATAACGTTCATCAAATAAAGGCCTTGCGATAAAAATCTTAAAATTAACGGCTAAACAATTGAACGTGGTTTATATTTCATCATCATCATCATTTTCCATGAAAGACGTCCACTGTTGAACCTAGACCCCCAAAGATCGCCACATTGACCGGTCTTGTGCTGCTGTATCCAGCGGATTCCGCAACCTTCACCAGGTCATCAAAGTCAAAGTCAAAGTCAAAGATTATTTATTCCATAGGTGTAATAAATTTACACTTGAAATCGTCACATTTAAGCTACTGCTCGTTCACTACGCTGACCTCCCTGAGAAGAACGAGCAAGAAACTCTAGGGATTGCTCTTTTCAACTTAAATGCTACGGAATACATTTTGTATCAAATTTGTGTGGATTCTGGAGCCATGTCGTCTTTCCATACATCTTTATCTAACATGTAGTCTTCAATTTTGTAATATGATTTTTCGATCAAAATATTTTTAATGTAGTATTTAAACTTAGGAAATGATAAACTTAATATATGCTCCGGAATCTTATTGTAAAAACGTATACAGTTCCCCATAGTTGTTTACCTTGGTTAAACGAAATCGTGGTACCATGAGTTTGGACTTAGCTCTAAGGTTAATATTATGGATATCTTCTTTCTTATTGAAATTATGTATATTTTCACGAGCATATAAAATATTTGAGTAAATATACTGTGATGCCACAGTCTCCAGTCTACCAGTATACCAGTCTCCTTAAACTTTTCTCTGAGAGAAACCCGAGAGCCTAGACGGTACACAGAACGAATCGCTCGTTTTTGCAATACAAATATGGTTTGAATATCTGCCGCTTTACCCCACATGAGAATCCCGTAGGACATTATACTATGGAAGTAACTAAAGTAAACTAGTCTAGCAGTACTAACATCGGTAAGCTCACGTATTCTGCGGACTGCGTATGCAGCGGAGCTTAACCTGCTGGCCAGGGAAGATATATGTGGAAACCATTGAAGTTTACTATGTAAGGTCACTTCCAAGAAGACTGCTTTATTAACAAGGTCTGACTTTTCTCCGTTTATTTCTATGCTTGGACTAGTCGATTTTACGTTAGGTAATTCAAATTTAACACATTTTGTCTTCTTGGCATTAAGCAATAAATTGTTAGCATTAAACCAATAAACTACCTTAGAGAGGGTATCATTAATATGGTCATAGTTAATGTCATGTCTGTCCGTTTTAAAAATCAAGGATGTGTCATCAGCAAACAACACTATTTCGCAATGGTCCTTAACAAAGAATGGCAGATCATTAATATAAATCAGATATAAGAAAGGCCCAAGTATTGAGCCCCGTGGAATGCCCATTTTTACCGGAGAACCCAAAGAAGTCACTCCATTTATGTCTACTTTCTGAATTCTACCGTTGAGATATGACGAGACAAGTTTCGACGCCTTGCCATTTACACCGTAATGTTCAAGCTTCCTAATAAGAGTGATATTAACAACGCAATCAAATGCCTTTGAGAGGTCACAGAAAATACCAATAGCGTTCTGGGACCTTTCCCAGGCATCAAAGATGTGTTTTAGTAACGCTACCTCCGCATCGCTAGTCGATCTACCACTAGTAAACCAGTATTGTTCACTATGAAAAATATGATTCCTACCGAAATAGGACAGTAATTGAGTCAGCATAACCTTTCCGAATATTTTACTTAAAGCTGGTAAAATTGAAATGGGCCTATAGTTGCTAGGATCAACTTTCCTACCGCTTTTGAATAAGGTTTTTCAGTTTTTTTAACGTATTGATTTAAAAGCTTTTATGATGTCTTGTGGATTAACATGACAGAAATTAAATAAACTGCCACAAACGTTAACATTTTCCTTTAGGAGATCAATAGCAAGTGAAGGGGAGGAATTTAATGATTCTGTAGTGTTCACAGCAAGTTCCGAAAAGAACGATTCAAAAGCTTGGGCTACTTTATCTTTAGATTTTATAAGTTTACTGTCTAATTCTAAAACTATATCTCTATCGTGTTGTTTAACCCTGCCTGACTCTTTGTTTATTATGCTCCAAGTAGTTTTAGATTTATTTATCGATTGTCTAATTTTGTCGCTGTGAAACTTAACCTTAGCAGATACACATACTTTTTTAAATATTTTTGAATAAATTCTAACATATTCTATGAAATTGGAATTAGTATTATAATTTTTCATAGCATATAGCTCATACAAATCATCGATTCACTTTGTGGGTGGTCTGCCTCCGCACTGCGCCTTCCGGTACGCGGTGGCCACTAGAGAATACTTTAGCCCCATCGGCTACCTGTTCTGCGAGCAATATGCCGCGCCCACTGCCACTAGAGGTTTTGCAATTATTTGGACTATGTCGTTTATTATTGCCCTTTGGGTCATCTTGAGCCTTCCTATGAGGACCATTAGTGCCATAAGACAAGACATACTAGTCAAAGATTTTGCCTTAAGGCAATGTCGTATATTGGACAAGAGGATATGGCGTAACTTCCAAACGCTACTCAGCCAAGTCGAATATGACAATCGACCTCTTTCTCGAAGTTGGACCTACCTAAACGGATAATTTGTCATTGGCAGCTATGGTTATTCGACATGATCTTTGTCTTATCCATGTTCTACCTCCCTGTCGGACGCCACGCTGCAACAGCATAGGCTTCGCGCTTTAGTCAAACTGAGATAGTCACGTTTTCGTACAGATATTCAACACTTCAATGTACCGGTAGTCAACTTGACACCGCTGAAGAGACTGCATTACAGCCTGATATAGATCGACTCAAAGGCTTTTTCGTAGTCCACAAACGGTAAGCGTAAAGGCAGGTAATACTTTTCTTTTCTTATGATATTACCTTATATATCTTAGAAACTTTACGTATTATTTCAATATTTGCCACAAACGAGAAACAAATGGTAAAGACATTTTATACATGTAATGCTTCTTAAACTCACGACTACTCTACACCTTTAATAATTGCTACACAACAAATGTAACTATAGTGTCCGGGCGAAAAAAATAAACTCGATTGCCACAAAGGGTGAATCCAAGAACGGGCAGTGGAGAACTCTCGAGTAAACAAAGGGCCGGACAAAGGACCTACTCGGATATTGCAACATGAGAACCGAATACTACAATTGCTTTCATTTTTAGGAAACTGGAAACAACTAGTAAATAATCTTGGGTTATATTATTTATTTCTATACCTACACAAATAGCTCTTGGAAATTGTTAAATAAATATAAATTAGATATGAAATTAATTTTCTCAAAAAAAAAACGCTTTTGTTAGATTTACAGGCGTTCCCTAGTTTTAACATAATTTTGGACGAGTGTTTGTTTGACTTTCACAATTTCTTTTTTATCAATCCCTTTATGTATCTGCTCTTACCTCATAAGACTACAAGAAAATATTGTTAAAATACGTGTAACACCATACTATAGACTTATAGGCTTTTAGAGAACCATTTTCATTGGTCTAATTCGCGTTTACAGCTTTTCTATTTCCTGCACCTGATTAATGACTTCCCCGGCAACCTCAATTCCTACTCCATTTGTCGGCAATTGCCTGTTCATACCTTTTATGTTTTATAGTCACGCCGCAGGTACTGAATTATAAAAATTTATAATATTCTACTGCAAGACGTAAAAACAAGCGTTTTCCAAAAATAATCTATGGACTAAGTTTTTTTATTGTTATAAATTACGAATATTCAAGGACTACTTACTATTTTAGCTAGATATATACATAGATAGGTAAATAACACGTTTATTCACCACAAATCACAAACAAATAAACAGAAACAAAACTTTTATTTACAATCACTTCACAGAGTATAAAACAAAAGCATATAGAACATACATTATTAATTTAATACACATTTATGTACAACGCACACTGCGAGAATAACAAATATTGTGAGAAAAACAAGCAAATACTGTGAGAACGAACAAAATTTGATGTACGACTACAGTTTGTGCTGAAATGGCCCTGACTCAGCATAAATACTGTAGGCCGTGAGAAGTCAAACAGTGCTAGTTGTTGCCAGTACCATATGGTGAGCGATCGCAGCCCAGTAAGCCATGCCACCAAAGTGCATCACACACCACACAATGAAATTCCACATTTAGATTTCGGTATAAATTGTAAGACAGTGCCTTAATCCATCTTTATTAGTCGTTGATTAAAGAATTTTTAAAATAGTTATCGATAACGTTTATACGGAAAGAAGTATGTAGTTGAGAGTGGACCAATATGTCAAATTACTTCCACACGACATTATATTATTCCATATGACATATTGTCAGACCACGAAAATACGCAACTCACATAATGTGAATAAACGGGGTTACAGACATACACCGACTACAATAGACCGACAAAAAAATGTTTAATAGGGCTGCGTTGCGCTACAGTTCTAGTACCAGTAGAAAGTGAAAGAGAAAGAGTGAAAGAGTTCGTTCGTCCAAGGGAAGCACCTACCTTACCTATTTCAGCCGCCACGCACTAATGTCAGCATTACTGTGTTCCGGTTTTGAATGGTAAAGGTGTCCGAACAAGGGGTAAACAAGGAAATCCGAAAATTGAATTAATTATAATAGAAAACAAATAAATTACAATTTAAAATACAAATTTAGAAAAAAAAGAAAAAATAGATTATAATTATTAATACAAAGATCGAACACTCAGAAAAAATTCCTTCGATCCGGTCGGATTCGAACCGACGTCTTCTTGCATACCGTGCCAGACGCTATACCAACTAAGCCACGGAACGAACCAACGGACCTCACGAATTTTTCTATGTGCTAGCGTCGTGTCTTTGTACTTGGTCTTTCAACTTTTTAGTCGTAAAAATACATTAATTTATAAAGGGTCGTGGTGACGTGGCTTAAGACTTGGGTTTTCCGCTTCCGAGTATGGTACTCCCCTGTATATTTGCCGACGCAGAAGAAGGGCCACAGGACGAGCAGCAACTGATTGCCGTTCAACGGCTGTTTCGTCCTAGTCCGGACGTAGTCAGTGTATGAGCCCGGAGGAAGCTCAGAAAAGGTGACTCACTCCGAAGGTAATTTAACCCGAAGGTAATTCAATCCAGTGCTAATTCCCTAAAGCGGGAACTTTCACTTTCACAACTAATTACGTACGTTAAAAGTGATTGGAAGAATTAATCTTACGTTTATAATATAATTTGGAGAAATTGAAATAACGTAACGGACTTTTTATATCGTAATCGCGGCCAAAACGAGCGTGGACTGGCTCTGAGGACGTTGAAGCGCTGTCTGGTGAGCTGGCGGGCGCCTGCGGACGGTTACCGCTTTCCCCTCTCTCTGCGTCTGTCGTCATTCAAAAATTCAACATTGGTTGCCACAGATTAATTAACCGATTTTGTCTATGGTGGTTTTAATGTTATGTAATCAACTATAATTTCAAAATATGATATATTTGTTAAAGACATATTTGTGTTCTATTTTTAATACTTTTAAATTTAATAAACGATTTATAACAAAAATAATTTGACAACGTTGTAAATTTGTAATGTTCAGTTACAGTAGGCATTACAAAAAAAACATACACTCGTAGTAATTTTTTAAATTGCTAAAGGACGCACAAATATAGTTAACTAGAATGCAAATAAAACGTAAAACGCAGAGTCAAATTTAAATTAGAGCTGATTGGGCAAAACCATTTGCGAGAAAGAAATAGTATTTGTGCAAAGAACTGGCCACTAAACTCAACTGTGCAAGTGCCGTACCGGAGAGACAGACGCTCAGGTAACTTGTACACAATCAAATGGTGAATTACATTGAGAACACTTAATTGTAGCCGTAGCACACATCGGAAGTATTGGGATAATTACAAAATTTTTCATATCACATTCATGAATTAACAATTACAATATATATTTACCATGAATAACATGTAGGGGGAAAATCCGTATAAAGTAACAGATTGTGTGCCATAGGAGTCGCCATGGAGTTGCCCCGCGTCAACACGTCACACGTCACAGTCACCCAACAACCAGTCATTTGATAAAAATCTCATCTTGACAATAACCCGCCATTTTCCAAAAAACTTTGTCACTTTTTTGAATTGCTTATTTTTACAGCTAAGAACTCAACGGCAGAACTTACATGACACGTTACATATAATACGATTTTACTACAAGGATAATCTCAGTACAGAGTACTAAAAGAACTGACCTTAAAGTACGTGGAATTACATCTAATTGCCAAGTTTTATTGAAATCGGTTACCGTAAAGTGCGCAAACCCGAATTCATTCCCTAGTTCGCCACTATACAGGACTTGACACAGGAGATAATAAAAATCGGTTCTCACTACTCAAAGTATATTGAGAGAAAAACGCCTTGAATTGGAGAATAGCAAAATCAACCATTAAAATTTAGGCTCTAATTAAAAAATGAATCTTCATGCGTGAACTGCCACCTCTAGAGGTGGATGATTTTCTTCAAAATTAAATGGGACCACTATAGGTATATAGTATATAGGTATCCCCGTTCCAACAAAAAAAGAATCATGAAAATCGATTAACAAATACCGGAGTTATCGCGTAACATACATACAAAAAACTTACAGTCGAATTGAGAACCTCATCCTTTTTTTGAAGTTGGCTAAAAAAGTGAACGGCTGTTCCACGGTCAACGTAAACTGCATGGAAACTGACTTGTTTTCGTGAAGTTAAAGCACAAATTTGACAGGCAATCCAACTTATAAGCTTCATCAAAATTGCTATAAGAGCTTATAGCAATTTACGCCCATGAGGGCTGTCTCTAGAACGTCCAGTTGTCTGCGAGTAAAAGCCACTCAGCGACAAGAGGCCAGTGTTGCAAAAGTGGGTCGCGCCAAGACAGCTGCATTTGTTTTTTTAAAACTCTTGTAAAATTAATAATGGCTGCATTTCAAGATCCTGAGGCTATGTTATATCAGTGGGACATTAAATTTAAAATTTCCTATTATGCGGACAATCACTGAATGTACTCGTAGGTACATTTTATTGACTAATAACATTAATTTTGATGAACTTTGCTCTAATAACCGATACGAAAACTTTGACTATTTTACCGAATATTGTGTAGTAAGCTAGATATTTTGCCTTTCACTGTTACGTTGACATATATTTCGGAGAAGTATCTTGTATTAATAACATTTCTTTCTAGACAATGGGACAATATTAATATAGTGTGACCGTTTAGCATGCTAACGAAGTGTACCTCCATTCATTACGTTCTACTGGGATAATTTCCATCCGCTCACCGCGCGGCAAGTGAGCCCGTGGTGACAAATGAACGCAGCTTATTCTTGAAGGATCGCAGATGCTATCAGGCTCTCACACGCAACTCTGTCGTTACGGTGCGGCTGCGGTTGCGGCTCGACCGACCGAGCCGGCCACTCATATCGAAAATATAATAAATTACTATACGCGGTGTAATTATTGTGGAACTTACTAAATAGCATAAACATTTCTTACCGCGTTTTTCCCATTTTCTCTATTGCATTGTTTTTATATATTATACCCCGCAAATCTCGTGTGAGGTTAGTTGGTTTCAAAAGCAAACCAATTTTAGTAGACACGAGTTATCTATTCAATTCGTCTTATCAGGGCAACATCAATTTCGAGCAACAACAGAATATAATTTGAGTTGCGCTGGAAAGTACAAGTGTATCGTATTTTAAAGAAACCTACATAGACATATTTATTTTTGAAGCAACAAAATGGTGGTTCCCAGGTTTTGGGCTTTGTCCTTCAAAGCGCAAAACCTGGGAACTTTCGTCCCCAAAATAAAGTCTTTTGAGATTGACATTTACGATCGTAAACGACAACTGCCCCTGACCAATTTAAACTGAAATCAAACATTTAACACTGTCAGTTTTACAAGGGTCTAGCGCGTACTGCAAAAGCGTCTTGAGGTCGAAGCCCAGAGATCGTCAGACACTTATACATCGGAGCCATAGAGCATATTATCTTGTACACGGAGAGCTCAGGGGCCGGTAGCACTTCTAGGAGCTACCTTGTGCAGCATCTGAGGTCAACACAGCGTCTGTTTGCGATAAAAATCGCAAAACCTACCGCAGCTTTTACTCAGCGGTTAATATAGTGAGGCTGTTGCCGATCGACGTAAGGGCGCGAGAGGCAGCCGATTTGTACGCCGCCGTAAAGCGCGGGAAGCAACTGTCGGAGGCGCGGGATAGACGAACACAGGCTAGAATTCCATTTTTCTGACTGCCACATCGCGCTCTTCCACCGGAGGTGCGCTACACAATGCTTGGCCTCCTGAAAGGACGTCGTGCCCTGGGAAAGACCATCCGCCCCCAAGAAGGGCGTGAAATGTTGAGCAAGACATACCGACTGGAACCGTTCTGCACCGTTCAGTCGAAGTTGCTCGCACTTCGCCAAGCGGTTAGGTAGCGACTCACACTACTCCCAGAATGCCGCGGTCCACGCACGGTCGAGCATGTCCTGAACGATAGCCCCGTATTCGGCGCCAAGAAGTTGAAGCTCGAATTAGAGGCCGACGAGAAAAACTCGACCTTGACATGGAGCGCCTTCTTGGCAAACAAGCATTCAGGACCGACATTTACCAACCTCTGTGTTGCAACCGTGAAGGCAGTAGCACGCGCCAATAAGGCCGCAAAGCCTCCTTAAGTGGGCGAAATTAAATAGAGTTGTACGAAAAGAAAAACAGAGGCTTTAAGAGTGACAATATATTATTATTTTTATAGTTTTAAATATTTACGTATTTACATTTTTCGATATTTTAATTTGCATTTTTAAAAATATTTTGACGTTAATTTAATTTCATTTAAAGAAGAATATTCAAGGCCCTCGAATAATAAATAACGGGAGGGTGGATGTAGTGACAAAAAACACCGTGTCAACTGTACTTGTAATTAATTTGACAACAATACTTATTTATATTCAATGATCGCAAAAAATCTGGTGTGAAGCGTTTAATGATATTTTTGCCTAACTTCAATTTCACTTCTTCACTAACAATGTATTATTAGTGTATTATAGCAATATCTCAATAAACACGTTTAATCAAACTTTGGCTTAAAGATTTACTAAATCTTTAAAGTTTATTGGAAAGTGTTTGTCCTATAATAAAGGAATTCAAAGAAATATACGTGCGCCGTACGCGTGTCTAAGTGCTGTGCCATGGCATGGCAATGTTTGGGAATAACTTGGCACCCTACCAAGATCCTTAATAAGAAGGTTTTCTACTGCAGACGATATACATGCAACTCTTAGATAATATTTTTATTATTTAATTAGTCCACGTTTCACGTGATTCTTTCTCTGAATATAATAGTTCTAGATAACTAAGTACTATTCAAAAAACCCTTTTACAATAATGAAATTTATTTGCTGTAAAACTGAAGTATTATTTTAAGAGCCAGCTTAATTAAAAATAAAAAATAAATAGTCCACCACATCATAACATATTGTTCTACAATCATATTTTTATTGTTTTTGCTAATTCATGTAATAATATAATGACCTAAAAAAACCGGTTTCAACCCTTCCCCGTTTATTTTAGTTCCCAGTTAGTAATACGGCGGCAGGCAAACGAAATTTCACGTCAGGCGAAGGTCGGTAGGGATGCAAATTTGGCACCAATGCCCAATGGCTCTTCGAGGGATGTAGGGGCTTGTTCAGTCAAGTTACTTTAACATGACCGTATTTGGCAGCGGACTTCGCGAGGAATTAAATCACTCGTGAAACTGTGACTATACAGTGTTTTTTTTTCTAATTGGGACAGCATGGGGAAATCCGAAACTATAGAAGATACAGGAAAACAGTCTTGGAAATCAATAAGTATTTTTTTAAAACAATTTTGGCATAGTACATTTTTTCGTCAAGCATGAGATGTCCATAAAAATAAATAAAATTTTTAATTTTTTTTTGTGCTGATCGACTCAGTTTCATTCAAGGATCATTTCATTGTATTGGAAGAAAAAATCGGAACAGCAGAAGTTGGTCAAATTTAATAAAATGTTTTTCATTCATCAAATTGGTTAGCACTAAACAAAATTACTCAATTTGATTCATTTTATAGACAACTCTAACTAGACCAAAAAAATACTTGGCCAAAATTGTTTTGACAAAAAAGTACTTAATGGTTTCTTGACAGTTACCCTATATCACCTATGGTTTCAAATTTCTCCGTACTGTCCCAGTAAAAAAAACGCACTGTATATTCTACTATCGTTGGTCCCATACTTCTAAACCTTAAATTAGTATAAAGATATCCACCACATGCGTACGCTGCAGAACTGCATAACCTACTACTAGTTACTTTTATAATAAAAAGTGCACGAGGTGAAAATTGTAACAGACACAATACGTACACAGGTATATAAGGGCTGCCTTATTTACGCTCCGAGTTCGCTTATACCAGTACAAACTGCCATCAACGACGACGGAGACATTAGCGTTGGCGTCGTCGGTGCATCACACCGTGCGAATTTATGGATTTCTGACCTTTTAATTGACCGCCGACATCGACTTTCGAGTGTTGCGATTATGCAGCGTATTTAAGTAGTTCGGCTCTGAATTACTCGTTCATCGCAAGAACCGCTTACAACCTCGTACTTTTTCGATTCTATTGCTCAATAAAAACGATATAACATTCTCGGCCCTCTCTTCCAAAATATGCACTAGTGTATGAAATTATTAATCATACTGTGTGTGATACTCAAGTTATTGCACGCTATTCATATCCTACAACATTTGTAGCATCTTAGGCTTAGGAGATTGATATACACGCATATATTATAGAATACGTAGTTTTAATGAAGACATTTAAAACTAATTTGGTTTCTCATAGTAGGTATAAAATATTTTGTACAATAATCTCCATAACCCTATTGGTATTGCAGACCAAGCTAATAACAACATTTCAAATGTAGTCAGAAGAACTCAATACAGTTCGTGCACGTAAATTCGCGCGCTTGTCCCCACAACTTTGGCAGAATGTGTCTGTATATTTATTTCTTATTAAAAACGTGCAGAATGTAACAGAGAACTCAACGCTGGAGGAATATAAAGAGGTGTTCGGAATTGTGATGTATGACAATATTGTTTTAGGCTTTGAATCCTCAAAGCAAAACAGAAATAACAATTCGTAAGTGAATTTATTTTTGTATCTATTATTTGTTTTATTATATTGAAATCACCGTACCGATAACCAAGTTAATTTCAAATTTGTAACAGAGAAATATTTTTATACTACATAGTTATATATTTGTCTGGTTTTCAAAAAATAGAACACTTGAGTATCTCGATTCGTATTACATTATATGGTAAGGTGGTAGTATTTCCTTGGACGAACTCTTTCACAAAGACCTCTTCTGCTACTAATTCGTTACACACCAACGTGATATAATGATCGATAACCTGACCCCGTCCGAAGCAAGATAAACCTAAAGTACTGCCTGAAGTTCTCCGTCGAACTAATACCTAAAATATGAGATGTGGAAGTTACGAGGTCGGGCGGCGGCTGCGCGGTAACAATATAGCTTAAAATACAAGAGACATTTTCACAAGAGAAAACGGAGACATAGAGATAGTGAGAATTAATTTTATTTTTCTTACTTTTCTCTAGTTAAAATAATCAATTGGAAATAAGTCCAACAACATGCCATACATATTAAAACATAGTTGATTATCTTAGCCTATTATTATACAGCTAGTGAGCTTTAATATCATTGTATACAGCAGCCAGAAACTGCAGAAAAAATATGCCATTTAATTAATTAGTGTATAGATCCAGCTCTCTTTTGCAAGGCATGGACCCCTTACTTACAGTTAGGTGTTAGCATCCCCAGTATCCTATGAACAAGCAAGTGGTGGCGCACGCTGCCTGGAGCGATTACACCATTTTAGACGGAAGGCGTAATAAATCATCCAACACAGCATCAGATTTACCTCCCACAGGTAAACTACCATTTTCGGTAGCGAAAGGGACAGTCCCGTATCTTCGACATGTGTTTTGATTATAGTGACACTCCCTATCAACCTCTTGGTTATGCGGAAAGGACATATAACCTGTGCAGCGCAGAGACCTTTTAAGTTCAGCTCCTGACCCCGGAACAGCCCGTGGACAGAGTTGTCACAGACCGTTGTCACAGACTTCATCAGGTTCTGAAGAAGCTAGGTTAGTGCTTCGGGCGAGCCGCCCCGGGTGCACAAACAGTACCCTCCCTATTTTCTAGATAGGTACGCTCACTTCCGATTATGCATTGCACAACTAACGGTTACCACCGCTAAGCCGTTAACTCTAAAGTCTACTACCAAATTTCTTTGGTGGCGGAGCTATTGGCACGCTGACCTTCCGACGCCGAAGCGTCTCTCCAGTTCCCAGAAACCTACGCGGCCGAAACCCACCTGGGAACTTTCTGGGAGGATGTCTAGCTCATCCTCTTCTAGCTCTCCGGGTGAGTGCCGGAGATGTCGGTCGCAGTATCCTGCGACAATGTCCAGGCATTCATCCAGGCTTCCAACTTAAAGGACAATTCACGTGGCTCGCCCGTCTCCTTGCCTTAGGCCCTCATCTAGACCGCTAGCTACTAAGACGCACTCGCTACGCACGAGACAGACGCCCCGGCCACACACTACCAGAGCAGAGACACCTGTAAAGGCGTGTCAGTGGCGGAGGGCTTGACCCGGACGCCCACCGTACCCTGGTCTTACCGAGAAATACATAGTAAAGCCCGTAGAGCCCGTAGCCCTCCCCGGAACTCCCTATCTGTCAGGTTGATGGAGATCTGCAAACCGGTCGCCAACCAGGTAGTATACGTAACCAGTGTCGCGGGTGCCGTTGGTTCGCTTGTCCAAAATAAATGGCAGGAGAAAGTTCGTATCTTCAAGAAAGAACTTAAATTCGATCACGCTTTTAACTATAAAACTGAAATGCATATCAAAAGAATCTTGCACAAAGTGACGCCGAACGGTATCGACGTGTTCTTCGATAATGTTGGTGGTTCAATGCGTGCAGGAATTCTGGAGTGCATGAAGGACACCGGGTGCATCCCATTCTTCGGTGCTATTAGCGAGTATAGCAAAGCAAAAAACAAGAACCCAGTAGTCCAAAGGACCTCGTTTAACACAAAGTCGTTCAACTTCACGCAATGACACTGAACAAGCAGCTCGTCGCACTTCGGCGCGGCTCGCCGGATGGATTGAAAACAAACGCATCATAGTCAAAGAAACAATCATAAAAGATTTCGAAAATCTTCGAAAAATCCGATTCCGATCTCACATCAGAAAAGTGGTTGTGAAAGTTTAGCGTTATCTTTGCCGTACAAAGTAGCCTGTTAGCAATAGCAAATCTCTTGTTCCGGTACCACCTTTTTCAAAGTTGTAAGATTTACATTTTGTCGATAGGAAGCACCCCTTGTTCCATAATGATGAAACATTTTCCTTTGAGCAGACCCTGTTCGGAATAAATAGATGACAAAATCAACACTCTTTGCAAATAACAATATATTTGCAAAGAGGCATCAACACTCTTTGCAAATAACAATATATTTGCAAAGAGTGTTGAACATTAGCAACACAGCACAAATTAAATAAACTATTATGTAACAGGATAAAGTGAGAAATGTATTTGAAATATATATTTATTCAGGGTTTGAAATGCAAATGCGGCCCTGGGCCGTAGAAAATGCAAATAATGATTGTTGTTATGTCGTGCACGACATTTTTTGTAAAACGGCATAGTACATTATAATATAAAAGAAACGGGACTTACTCGCGTAGTATTTTAGTCGGAAGCGGTCCGACTAGTTTCGACCATAATCGATGGACGTTCGCGACCGCGTCACGTCTAGCACTGCGCGCTGCGGCTCTCTGCGCGCGCGCCGATGACGCAGTCCGCAGTGGGGAACTCGGGAGGCTGATACGCGTCAGCGCGTCCTGGAACTCGTCTTCGCTACTGCTGTCCGTAAGATTGTTGTCGGGAACAGTCCAGCACACAGAGCTCACCACGTCATTACCACTAACATCTTTTATATTATAATGTGTGATAACCGTGTTAGTTTTCATAATAAAAAAACGGCATAGTACCTCGGTACCTGAAACCTTAATTGCCCTGTGCTCTTTGTTATTCGAAATAAGAGCATTAAACCACATACAACCCATAGATAGTAATGTTAATTTATATGGCCCAGTTTTACTTGTCCACACATTGATAAACACCTCGAGACAGTATTGATGCCGAAAGTTATCTCGGGTCATTGATATTACAATCCTGGCAAGGGAAGAGATTCGTCTTGCGTTATCACTCATCCCATTGTGATTGTATTGTACTCGCTATATGCGCAAGCGGCTTTGCGTCCTCCTCGGCCGGTGCGACCCACCGCTATCGTTTATCCTCGGGGTGACGTTACATGGTGAGCAATGAACAAACTTCACCACGTACTGCTTATCACCTATATGCTTTTATTTTTTTATTAAAAATAGCACGTCAATTCGACCAAAACGTTAACAGACACATTAGATTTACAATGTAGATGTATTTTTTTAAAGACATGTAATGTCACAGTTGTATGCCACATATTATAAAATAGTTGTTTGGTAACGATATAGTAGTGCGCCAAACATAGAACTGACTGTAGTCATTGTACGGTGTTCATAGTCTGAGAGTACACGAGTTTCACATTAAAACGGTAATACGTCTAGTGGATGGAGGGACTTGACAGCATGTCTGGGCATCTCGAGGGAACTTCTGCTCTTGTTATCTTATGATGATATCTAAAAGAGACTAGCGACCGCTTATTGAATATTTGGAATCACAGTTTGATTGTTTCTGATTATGATCAGATTTAGAGTCTTGGTTCATTGATTCGTATTATCTGCCAAGGATAAAGATAAGGAGTTCTAGGATTGACCAAAAGAAAAAAAATAAGACTATGTTGTTCATACCTCTACATCTATACTTAGTAGTCATTTACGTTGGTGATCACAGGAACGGTGTTTGCTTTGCATGCTCACAGAACATTTACATCATAACTCGTTAGTATAGCAACTGCTGCTGGTTGGTACCTTAATAAATCAAAGAAAGTGGTTCAAAAGCTTTTCTTGACTCTACACGGTAAAAACAGATTACTTAGAAAAAGACAAAATTATTTTTATGAAGACAAATTTATTAAATCCAACCAAACGATCCTCTCCCTATAGACGCTAGAGAATAATTACTTGATAATAGTAAAAAAAACGTCTCAAAAGTGTATTTTAGTTATAAGACAGAAATATTTTATCCAAGAGCAAATTAATTTACTTCAAGTCACAAAGCCACTCTAGATTCAACAAAAATTTTATTTGTTATTAGAAATGTCCGATTTTGATTTGAAAAAAAAGAATGAAGAATTGAGAGGTACTTAATTATTTGGCTGAAGAGATTTATGTTTTCTAATATCAAAAAGTGTAAATTTACAGGGTTATGGACCCAACAGTATGTCTCACTGGCGTGAAAGCACACAGTTCAGTGCCAAACCTTAAAGTAGCAGAAATAGGACGGAATCCTCTCAAATACTTGAGGACCATTCAGTGCCGTATAAATGCTACAGTGTGGCAGAAAGCACGAACAATTCCTTTTTTTATGAAGGACATTTTGCAGTTGGCCTTTACTGCGCCACCGGAGAAAAGGGCGAGCTGAAGGCTCATAAAACCCCTAAAATAAACTTAAAGCTAAGCGGGCCTGAGGGCGCCCAAGTGGGCACGGACACCGGCTCAGGGCGCTACTGAAGACTACGAACAATTCCAAATATATCAGATGACTTTTACTATTGAAGTTAACAAAACGATAGCGCGTTTCAGAGTACAACTAGTGCCATCTAGCGGTGGTGTGATGGAACTAATTGCATGTTAAAGTTGTGCTTGTTACAAGTGTAATTTGATTTCATGCTGAAACCAAATTTCTTAAATTATGACTATAAATAACACCCTAACAAAGTAGAGATACTACGTATTGTTTCTTTGGATAAATGACTGTTTACGATTACAAGCACAAGTAAAAGTAATCGTTACCGCGTGCGCCTTCGGCGACATGTCACGACGACATTGACTGTGAAAACGCAACGAAATGTTGCTTTAAAAATATACTCTAGAATTTAGAATATTAATCTGAATAGCAAACTACTTCTTTTTTGTTTAAGAATATATTTTCTTAAAATACACCCAAGAAATTTTGAATTCATTTAAGATTATTTAAATTTGATATAAGAGGTAAAAATTTCTTGATCTAAGTAATGTCCAATTAATTGATTTTAGAAATGAAATAAAACCTTCAAGTGAACGTATTTGTCTAAAAGTTAGAATAAAGTTAAGAGTAAAATTGTATTAGAAAAAGATAAGCAGTATTTTTGTAATGACTATATTTTATTACTTTTAATAAATATTTTTTCAGAATTAGCAAATATTTTGAGAAATTGCTCTTTCTTATTAGTAAAAATCATTTTTTCTGTGTACCAGAAGTGATAGTTGGTTGGAACATTATAGAGAATTTTTAATATCAGAATCGTGCCCTTATGGAAACCGAAGCGCGGCTAATTAGTGGCATGGGTGATTACTGGAATTGATGGCTCGAATTCCACACACAGAGTTTTTGGAGCATCCCGCTGATCCGGGGCTAATTTTGAACCCGAATCGCAGCGTCGACAATAACGCGGAAACCATTAATTCCCATTGCACGTGCGATTTATCAACAGCCATCGTTCGGTGGAACAATGCGTTTAAAAAACGCTGCTTTCTCCACACAAATATTTGGCCGAATTAACGTTTTTTTTTTCAATAAGAAATTATTTAACTGCCAAAATAATTTTTATCTTAAGTACAATCAGGATGTTATAGGAGTGAACGGAAAATAAGAGATTTAATATACAGTTAAATTAGGAGCTAAAAAAATTATGATTGCTTTATTAGTCATGGTTATTGAGCAAATCTGGTCAACTAATCGCCGAGCTATTTCGGAGATTTTCACGGCACGTGCCGAAATAACGACACGACATTACTAATGTTGCTGCCTGACTTGTATCTGGTACAAGCCTGGACCATTCGGCGTTCATTGGTAGATAGTTCGCATATGGGTGTAGTTTCGCAATAAGCAGGCTTAATATGCCATGACTGTGTATTAAAATTTTAAGAGAACTGTTACATTTAATTGCCTATTCAATACGTAATATTCTAATACGAATTTACCGCACTGTGTATTATATATCTACGACTGAAAATCAGCGTCTGTTTCGACCGAGATAGACATATTGCTGAGTCGTATCCTTTTCCTCGCTTGAGCCACTACGCACACTTACTAACTTAAATTAATAAGTCATTTGTTGTTTTCTTTTTAGTTGTAATTGTAGATATAAGTGTGTGTAGTGTTTCAAATTCAGTGAATAAACTTCTTTCTTTCTTCTTTCTTTCTATATAGTTACCTATATTTGAGGAATCAATCAAATATATAATAATTTTAATTTGTACGCTTATGTTGTATGTACCTAAAAAGTATTAAAGATTTCATTTTATCATGAAAAATTGTAGCTTAAATATATTAAAGCTAGTCATGTTCTTAACTTTTTTGTATATCTATTGATAACTACCCAATTTTCAATATATTCATTGTCTTCTTATGGTACATAAGGTTTTAAAATTAAAATTATGTTACCCATATGAGCCCTGTCTCAGGGATAACAACAAGAGCAGAGGCAGGCCGAGGTTTTTATTGTTCACTATCAATATATATATAATAAACGTATGTCACTGAGACAATTCCGATTAAATTAAATTACAATAATATGAATATATATTATATAATATAATTCAACATTTATTTATTATTTATTAATTAATTTAATAAAATTTGTTAAAATATTATTGTATTTTGTCATTAAAGTATTCACTTAAATTGTAGTAACATTTATTAATTAGGTATAATTTAAAACTAATATTTTCGTATCACACTATTGTCACGTAGGATATTCAATCGTTTGGTCAGCACAACCATTACGTTCCGACCACGTTCCGTTCTTTTGCACGCGTCACGTCAATCGCGCGCGATACTCACGTCAAATTGGCATACCCTTTTCATTTTTCAACCGATTAAATCAAACAAACATTAGATAATAATTCAAGTTTGTCTTAATACACCACCCAAAACCGTAGCCAAATTATTACAGCACATATAACAAACAAACATAATTCTAGAAACTGACGTGTTAGGTTTAGTAGCGTGTGTTCAGTGCGTAGACTGACTGTCTTTTACTTTGAAATATTAAAAGTACAGACTCAGCTTCCTTCACGATTTTATTACATGTATTGACAATACGAGAAACTGTACATGAGTGTGTAATATATCTAATCAAAAGTAACGTATGTACGCAAGTGCGCTTCTTCTTTTAAAATATAGTGGACACCTACTTTTATAATACGTGTAAGTGTACTTGAACAGCCATAATGACGACGACTAATCTTGCAAGATAGAGCGAACGGGAGGACTTCGTTATCTATCACTATTCGGCAACCCGCCGCGCGCCGCCATCGGGCAGCGCACGGGCAGCGCACGGGCGCGGAAAACTCACAAGTTCACTGAACTTTGTTTAAAGGACAGGAACTGTTTATACTTTGTCTACCACTGAAGAACGCATGTGTGTGTTTACTTACTAATAACTGAGTTTATGTTTAACGTTACTATAATAACCTACGTTGTTGTCTTTTTGTCAAAACTCTAAAAGAGTCACAAAAATACATATATTTTTTTTGGTCTTATTATTTCACAGGTATACTTACAGGTATACTTGTACTTACATGTTGAGGTTTGTTAGCATGCAAAGTAATATAAAAAGACTACGACGCTCTGGACGGAATCCCACCTCGGTACATAACTACACAAACTATAGGATTTGTAAGGGAAAAATGTTGTTTCATTACAGTGCTACAAATTGAAAGGAAAACCCGTTCGGTATTATTGATTAAAGATTCCGCAGCTCACCTTTTTCCGTTCTTGCAATTCAACGACTTCCAATAAATCTGGAAACTGTCACGAAGTGATTAAACAATTTAATAGGTATTTTCACACCAACCTATTAATAATTGTACACGTAAAATTAAAACTTTGCCTCGTGTGCAAACATAATATCGTACTGTAATAGTATAAAGTTAGCAGAAACACGTATGCTATTGCATAAATTCAACATTACAAACCTTTTGGCAAATACAAATGGTCTTGCGCTATGACGTGTTATGCGGTGTACAATACTCGGGATGAATACGAAATTCCGCGCTTTTTGTTAAGCGTGTAGCTGTAATGCAAGCTCTGCTGCATTTGTCGGAATTCATTTTAGAAAAAACTCCAAACTCGCTGGAGAATCCTATTTTACAACGGTCACTTGGTTTGTTTTTGCCAAGAACAATATTCACATGAGCGCGACTTTACTGGGAATTACCAAAAATGTAACTCAATACGAAGTGCAATTCAGAGCACTAGTGAAATAATGAAACTATACTGAGCACAATTTCATAAACACATAATTGAATCGTACAATTGCAGTTCCTGTATACCTATTAATATGCATAACCAAACAGTATGTGGACAGCGCGCAAGCTATAAAGTGACCAAAACGCCAAAGTTAGAGGAAGTGGGGGCGAGTCGCACGTGGGAGAATAATTAAACAGTAACATTGCCATTGTACCTCATGCTTCTGCGCTCGTTACACTCAAGCTAAATTCCGCCGCGGTACAATCTATAACAACACTGACTACGAACTCATTCTGTGCTCACACGAATATGTTGCAAATTGCAATGAGCAACGATTTCGCGATTTGGTCATTTCCCAGCGCCAACGCCTTATCAAAGTAATCATTTTCATAATGGAAACTTCAGAATACCTATAAATACTAATGATGATTAGTGTAAAACAAAATAAATAAAAATGTTCTCCCAATTTAGTATTGACAATAAAAGTACAAAAATCTGTAAGATGATCATTAGACAGGTATTTGACATTTTATTACGCATATTTCCCATTACTCGCTACAGGTGATCCTCACTTTCCCAATTAATGCAGAAATACAAACGTTCCTAACCAAGGGGATGACTGTTCAGATAGGAATGCGAGCGAATGAATCCACGCGGAATGCGCCATCGGATAGTTCGATGCAATAGCAAGCGATCCCTCCAGCCCCGCTGGGTCGGCTCGCCTCGACTTCCCCGCGATGGAATGTAATTCCAAATTGTTTCCTCCAACTATTCCAGCTCCACTACATTGTATGTATTATTTGAGTACAGCGTATTCAGCGTTCTCAAATACAACTGATTTAATTAAAAGTAAACAGCAGCGTTGCCTCTCGCCTCGTATCCGCTGTTTATTTTGAGGATTGCATTTGCACACGTACGCACGACAAAGTTTTGCGTTTCTGTTAAGTAATATTTCTGCCGAAGGTGGACGTGAGCGTGAGGGACTATCGCGGCCCGAGCGGACGTAGGAGCCGTTCACTGTCCAAGCGAAGCTTTTGGTTCCTTTCTTTTTACCGATATTCACTAGCCTTGTATCATTATGGAGTAAAATTTTGTCGATCAATGCAGAATTGGCATTTAAATTTAATCTCTCCTCTTTCCACCTCTTGGTATGGTATCGTTACACGTAATGGTTACCGTCATGGTGAAAGGATTTGCCAACCGGCGTACTGTCCTTGCGGATTGTTGCCCAGGATGTGCCAGGCCTACAGGAAAGGAATACGTACGTCGTACGGGGAGGCTCTATATTCCACTTATTTGAATATTATTCGAAAAAAATCGTTCGTAAAAAATCATAACCTGAACAATGCCTCCCCTTTAACGTTCGCTCCATTGCACTTGTGCGGGGATAATTCCTTGAATTTCGAATCTATTAAAAGATACTCATTATAACATTGACATTATAAGCAGTAACACAAAGTTGAAATCGAACAAGTTCACGCAATCTTGATAAATTATGAAAAGCGTTAGAAGTTTTGCAATAAAGAAAATCGAAGTTTGAATTGATCACTCCGCAGAACGACCGAATCCAACCTGTAGTCAGTGTCCTTGGCTAAACAATTGAATTGAATTGAATTGAATTTTCACCTATTTCTTATACTATCGAAATCGGACCAACAGTATCGGTTCATCGCAAAACTATACCTATAAAACTATATCCAAACATATTCTGCAGATTCTGCTTCCAACTTTATGCAGAAACGATAACAATTAGGTGCCACCGTATAACGAAGTTGGTAGAGTTTATTGGAAGGCGTGACGTCATTAGCATGCAAACAGGCTACAAAGTCGAGAGGAATTCGGCAACTGGGCAGGAGACTGAAGACGCTTTCAATACTTTACGTAAAAAAAATAGATGATCGTCAGAATGGAGACCTATGTATGAAGGGCGTCACAGTAGACGCTGTTGACGTGGTTCAATGAAAACAAATTTGATGTAGTACTGATACGAGAAGTAGACAACGTGTGTTACGTCATTACAACATTTTGTATACTTGGTCACACAAATTTTAGGTCACTGTACGTGCAAATTATAATGAATACACTGAAGAGCAAAGGTGCAGTTTTTCTAATTCAGTGAGCGTCTCAGCTAGTGAGACGCGCCGGAGTGCAGCTCTTCGGGGAAATTACGGCATTGGCAAGTAGCATAAATCGTCGGGATAAGTCGAATATAAGCCAACAAACACATCGTCTCCTTCAATCACCTTCACGACACTTAACACTTTTCTAATACCATGACATTAATAATACACTCATCATCAAAAGTGTCTAGGAGACAAGCAAGTTTTTGCTAATTATTGAAAATCCGGTTTTTTAATCATTTTTTATCCTACCATTGGCTTTTATTTTTTGGTTCATTTCATCATTTCAAATTGTAATTAAAGAAAAATAAACCATCGGTGTTAAAAAAAAATTAAAAATACTTGATTTTCGGTAAACAAAAACATGCTTGACTCACAGACACTTTTGATGTGTGTATATTTTCTTTGTTAGAACGGTCTACACGTGAGGTACCTACACATGCTGTGGTAGGTAGTTACAATATGAATACTACTACTTAGCCTATTTATCTAACAGTTATTTTGTTGTATCGTCAGCAATATTATGTTTTGATGAATTTCTCTTCCACGTAGTTATACCGTCACCTATTTTCTACACTAAACAATGATTCAAACTCATGCACTCGGCAAAGGTACACAATGAATAGTGTTTATTTGCATGCATTAAACAGTGACACCTACTTAGTATGAGAGCCCTTTATTTCTGACCTTAGGCGCTGTTTCGTTGTCTTGCAAGTTTTAACCGAACTACACTGTTGGACCTTCTCTGAAAATAGGTTTTAGGTCGTAGTTCATCACGGCGGCCCAATAGTGGTTAAGGACATCACCATGTCTTTGAAGAGTTTTATAAAGCACCCCCGATAGTGCAGGTTTTATCACTAGTGTTTTTAATCAAATCAAGTAAATATTTCGACTCATCCGAAGAACAGAGTCCGATGTGATTAAATAGCGAAAAGAGAATAAGTACGTTACGAGAACAATTCCGTTATTCAAACTAAGGCCTACGTAAAGGTGTTTTGAGAATTTATATATCTTATTTCGTTTCGGAAATATAAAATCGAACAAAGGTCGATCTGACATCCACAGCGAAGAAGAACGAACAAAATGTACTATGTCCTGAGAACAAGTAGTCTTACACACAGACCTCTGTTCTACGGTTGAGTCGATTTACTTAATGCACATGATTCGTAGGAGGCAAGCGTTCCCGCAAAATCTAACATAGCCCTGCGTGTGCAGCGTGCCTAATAATAGGTTTTTTTATTTACCCTAAGGTCTTAATGAACGGTACTACCTGTTAACATCACACGAACACGAAATCTTCCGATGTGCTGTAATGCGGATAAGAACAAGCGGTGGAAGTACCGAAGCGCGGATCGTGGATTGGTCCCTAGAGCCAGCGCCGGCGCACTGACTTATCTACCGTCGCCTTCAATTTAAGAAGTAACAGTATAGAAGCGTATATAATTACGTCTTCATATGTTCCACAAAGGGATTTTATACCGCCATAAATTAAAGAGTTCATAAGTTCTTAAAAGTCAACACGCCTGTGAAGTTTTTATAATCAATTTTTAGTAAAACTGGATACATATTAGAATACAAAGAAACGGAAAACGTCAAACCCCTAATTGGAATATCGCGCGCTAGATGGAAATGAAAAGAAAACTTAATAGAAAAAGTTAATAGGATTACTGCCTGTGACAAATATACATGTACATACGTTACGTAACCATAATCATACATGGGTTTGAAAAGCTTTCCTGTTACAACAATCAAGTTGACACGCGGCGTGGCGCGCAATGGTCGTCGTAAAAAGACCAATTACTTGTTGGCGGAAGCGATGTCGCGTTATGGCCCCGGCCACAGAGGCCAAGCTACGGCACGAACGTTGAGGTCTTATAGTGCCCACAAAGTGGACGGTGAATCACTTCATGTGGACTATTTTTTTTTATATTTTAAGACAAATTAAAGTTACTTATAAAGTTACCTATCTACATGCAGTGAAGTCTTTGTCATAATTGCCATATAAAACTTTATAAGTTTCAACCTAACGTAGCCACATTTATTATCAAACGCATTGAATCAAAAAGGATTAAGTAGGTACTACTGCAACAAAATAACAAGTGAACAACAACGACATCCATGCACTCGCGTAGAAGCCATGTTTTAAATCAACGCGTAGTGATAAACTGATTGTAACGAGCGAAATAATTACCTGTCGGCATTCGCCTCAATAACGCTAAACTTTATTTACGAATACGTACTTCCTTAAGTAAATAAGTAGTAAATATATAAAAGTCCCATAAGTTCTCTATTTTTACCTACTCATTTTATTTGAAACAAGCTTTAATTTGTTACTTAGTACTCATAACAACAAAGAAAGATTTTAATGTAAAGTAGGCGCACTACTTTATGAGATATAGATAATAGCAATAAATATAGGCTACACGAAAACTTTTCAACACAGCAATGATGTGAAGTGAAGCGCCTTACGAAAGCTTTCGGGTAGTAATATAGCCAAAGAGAAATATATTCGTAGCGGGAACTCGGTGATCGATACGCTAACAGCAAAAGAAATATAAATTCATGAAATCGATGGTCATGGATCTTGTATACCTTTTGTTTCACTTAAAAGGCTTAATTTAGAACTAAATTTGTAATAAATGTTGACACTAAACGAAAATAGGTGAAAGGTAATAAATAAAGCCCACAAAGCAAGCATGTACATTAAACTGGAGGTAAACGTTACCTATGCGGTGATCAGCGACACATCCGTTCGGTGTGACACAGCACTGTTCACTGTCGTTTTATCACTGGATATTATGTACTGTTAGTCACAAGCACTATTTAGTGTTTAAGATTATGTAAGTGGAGGGTAGTGCATGGCGCGAGTAGGACGCGCGGAGACCGACTGCAGACAAATGGCGGCCACTGCGCGCGCCGCCGCCGCCGCCACCGCTTCAGCACGGGCCTGTCGCCTCCCTGAGACAAAGCTACAATTGGGCGGACTGATATCGAACAGTCGCTATCGCTATGTCATGTGTAGTAGCTCTACTATCTTGAAATGATTGGGACGCCTGAAACTGCTACGCAAAACAGTATCATAAGATTTTTTTATTTGTGTTAAATGATATGTCCTAAAATTACTGAAACATTTATTAATTAGTATACTATTTAATAAATACATATATTACGTGGAAATAAAGAAACTACAATATCGTGGAAATAAATAAGTAGCAATAAGCAATTTTTTTTTTCACAATCGTTATTTGTTTATTTTCAAAAATATTCATAACAATCATAATAAACTACTACATTAAAATAAAATACAAACAGCAAATGGAATCTAGCGAGTTGCGACTAAAATAGTACGCCACTCTGTTTTAGTCGCAATAACGAAATCGTCCCTTAACGTAGACAAAAGGCTCACACTTTGTAACGTTCAGCGTTACCTCTCACCCTCTACACCACCTCCTGAAACCCCTTCTGCCTCTTGATTTCCATCACTTGCTGCACACAAACGTCTGATCTGACTTATCGAAGAAACTAAGTAATGTATTAAAATGTTTGCCAAAGAGTCGTATAGTAAAAGGTTTTGTAATGCAAGAAGGCAAGTCGTGGATAAAAAAATGTGATTTTCGTATACGAAACCTCTTCTCAGAAGTGCAGCTAAGGACTACGAACTCTCCGGTCCTCTTTGTTTAGGCACTGATATTTTTAGGGCTGAAGCCACAAAAATATCAGTGCCTAAACAAAAGACTTTATTATAGGTACCGCTTTAATTTTTTTCGCATTATAAGAACTGACACTTCCGAGGTAACTTTTCATTTATGTATTTGAGGAGATGGATTGGAACAATTTCGAGGCAAAAATCTTTCAAGGTGTAGGTACTGTCATTGAATCGTAACTTCATATTTGAGCGGTAGAGTTTAACCATTGTGACGATTTCAAGTGTAATAATGCTTACCTATGAAATAAAGATTATTTTGAGTTTGAGTTTGAGTTTGATGATACGTATATCCTTTTTTAGACTAGTTACCAGGAGCCAAACAAATTATAAGCGTTATTCATATTATTATACACGAGGTTCTTCTACCAAATGTCTGAAAATGTTACGGTAGGTAGGTTCTCATTCCTCATAGTTGCCCAGTGAATACCTATTCAAATTTGAAACAATTCATCATCAGCTTACACGCATCCCCTATCCCGTGCTCGACATAAACCTCCCCCTGTGCACGCCAACTCTCCCGATCCTGTGCCGCCCAGCGCTACGTTTTCCTTAACGTAATCGCCACTCCAGAAGAACAAGTCTGCTCCATCGGACATATCACAGGCCGCTGATGGCCGATGAAGCAAATCTGTAAGAATTACGTAGATATAATTTTATTGGGGGAACTCTAGAGACATGATTTGTGTAGCTGCTAAGAGTCGAGTCTTCCCTACTGTATTGTAACTAATATATTTTATGGAATCCATGTGGAATCACAGTTATTTTGTTTCCATGTGGAATGTCAACCAGTTTAGTTTTTACCGTTCCTACAATCGAAAACCTCAACCGGGTGGACAGCCATAGAATGATTACCGCCAATGCAATTTTGCCGGTCAGTCAACTGCTACACGCATCAAGTACGACTAGCACACAGACATATATCTAGATAGACGCCGCAAGTGTATGTACGTACTTCACGTGCCCAAAGTAAGTGAAATTCACTAAGTTGTAGACTTGTGCCTGATCGGTCCTTAGCGGGAGCGATCCTAGTTAGTTCAATCGGTCAACTGAACTAGGTCGGTCTTCTAGTTCATCTAGTTCCTTAGTTAGTTAGTTCGTCTTGTCCTTGCTCGGACATTGAACGAACGCTCAAACTAGTAATTTTATTCACATGAACTACTACGGACTTCTAGTATTATGAGGTCAATACTACACTGTACTAAATATTTCAAAATACAATTTATATGGAATTGGTACTGTTTGATTTTCCTTCATATTTTACAGGTTAAAAGACTCTCGTTCCGACTAAATATCCTTTTTTTACAAAATAAGAATTTTTAGTTAGAATGGTGTGTTCAAAAATCAATATTTAGGTACAACTATTTCATATACTCGTACACGTAGGTTGATATTATACATGCAGATACCTACCAAAAAATATTACTTTTTTGCAAGCTAGTATATATACATAATGTAGATACGTTTTAGAGACTTAGAATGAGCTGAGAATGTTCAATCGTGCATCCCACTCGAAGTTGTGAAATATCGCTATTTGTCCCGCTCGCACCGTTCCTACTGTATAAAAGGTAGGTGAACTATCAACGCAGACAGTTCCTAGTTCGCACTGAATTAAAAAGAACGATGAACTATTAAAACCGAGCAAGCCGAACTAGTGCATGTCGGTCAGTATAGGGAATATATTCCTAATAGTTCGTAGTTCATTAACTATACAAGCCTACTTAGTTACCGCTGCTACACTTCAGAACACGCTCAACCATTATCGTAGATAAACATCTGTAGAAAACGCGAAAAATGCATGATTGTGCTATTATAAACTGCAAAAGCACCATAACTGTGGGTAAACGGGTAAACAGGGACGTTTCCTACCACGGGCAAGTGATTTTGTAATCAGAAGATGCATAACTTATTTTTAACCGACTTCAAAAAAAGGAGGAGGTTCTCAATTCATCTGTATGTTTTTTTTGTAAGTATGTTACGCGATAACTCCGCCGTTTGTGAACCAATTTTGATGAGTATTTTTTGTTGGAAAGAAGGTACCTCAGATGTGGTCCCATTTAAATTTCCAGAAAATATTTCACCTCATATCATATATTCATAAGGGTGGCAAACTAGGGGATGAATGACTTTGGAAGTCGGTTATTTAACCGGAGATTAGGTTATAAAAACAATTATTTTGGGTTTGTATGAATTTCGAGAAAACAAATACGTAATTCAGTGTATGCCTCATGATTTGTAATACATTGCGGCTTTTACTTGGTGCGATATATTTGTGATTCTTTGTTAATACGCCATGAATATCGAATGAACGCACTTTTGTATAATACATTCAATTTCGTGGTACGGCCGCTTGTATATTGTTTTGGCCAAATTTAACATTTAAGCGATGTGTAGTTAGGCAACACTGATCTGGATTCTTATCGATTTTGAAAACAAAGGGATGAAAATTATTATGACCTTAGCAATATTATAAAAATATTCTATAACTCTTTTTTTATAACGTTTAGTAAGGTTTCGTTTTTTTTTCTTCAGTTTTGTAGTATCTATTATCACTTATCGAAATTACAGTAGCATCTGTAATTTCGATAATTTGTGCAGCACGTTGCCTCGAATGTCCAAATATAGTGAGCAAATAATTACATACATCGCCAGATATGTAGTACGAATAATACGGAAATATGCAAAGAATTATCAGTGCGCTGTCTTTACAAAAACCTAGAGTTGGCCATACGTATGAGTTCGTTGCTTTCGAGGACGAATGTGGTCTAGTTTATCCCATATAAGATGCTATCCAAATATATCAGAATCATATCAGGATCCAGAATATCAGAGTTAGAAATCCGAGAAATAATAAACAAATCACAAAAATTTCACACGAGGCCGTCATTAAGTAAACCTCTTCTCATTAATAAGATTTTGACAAAGAAGACATCTAGTAAAATTAATTAAAGCAGTCGCAAGTTCATATACTGACGTGCGTTTTCATTATTTAAGTTAATCGATAAGATCTTATAATACAAAAGATGTTATAATAATAAGCTCATTTTGTTGGAAGGACAATAATTTTAATATTTGAAGTCGGTTAAAAATTAAAGTCTGAATTTATTTTAAGTAATCAACATTTTTTAAAACAAGTAAAATAAAGGACTTAACTATCTTATTCCTGTATTTTTCTACTACCTATATTAAAATTACGACTACTTGTAAATAACAAATACTTGAACAAAAATTATTCTATTTAGAATCGTACGCGTATTATTTGGAATCAGAAGAATCCCAGGCTTTGCTCGACGCGACTTTGATACTCGGTTCTTGCCAGAGTCGGAAACTAGAAAAGGTAATTGATTAACGGTAGGACATATAAGTTGGCTTTTTGAGTTGCCTAGCTGTATGTTAACGAGAGAGTAATCAATATTTCGTCCAAAAATAGATACACGCGTTTTGTAGCAAACAAAGGGGATTCACTATTGTTATATTAGCAAAGCAACAAATATTTGAACGTTACTTTTTTGCTTAGAGGATGGAAAAAAATAAAGGAAAGGAGCTGGTCTCTCTACGGAATAACCGTACCTACCTAAACCAAAATTGTACCACACATATGGCGGATTTAGTGTTATACCCTTATCATAGATAAATCAATATCGACATGCAAATGTACAGCTTGAATGTTGAAACTGTTTTACATGTTTGCAAATTTGTATAGTTTATTGTAATCAAAATATGATAAATATTAAGCAAGTAATTTTTTTTTTTTTTGTATTTTTTTGTAGTAATGAGCCATTTTAATCCGAATTAAATATAAAGTTATTTCTAATAAACGTAACGATGGAATTGCATTTTCATGTGATCTAGTAATATTCAAACTTCTATTAAAATTTGACTCTTCAAAATGGAGCGAACAAACGAACAGGGTATTTGATCCAATGTTTATGTTCGGCAGTCCTTTACTTTCCAATCATTCTTTCTTTCTTTTTTCATTTGTAGGTAAACTTTAAAAATAATAATAATGACATAGTAAAAACCTCGTAATGAATTGTTTTAATAACAGAATATCGATAATATGTCTGCTTACAAGAACAACACTATCTCAAAATAATCGTTATCAACAATCATCAAAATATACTAACAGGCTATCTAAAGTAACCAAAGCAAAATTCGGCAAGACTTACTAATAAACTACTTAAATGAGTCTAATTACATGAGATATTTGGGCTATTGTATGATTTACAAGCAGAAAAATAACACATGCCGGTGTAATATAACATTCGTTTGATTTCCGCTTTTTCTACTGCCACACCCCATAACGCTGCAGCTACGCATTTTTATCAATACTTAATTGTTCTCACTGTCAATATTTTTGTCCATTTAATGACAATTCATGGGAATAATTCACTAAAACATTTGGCCAAACATTGGTTTTGACATTTGATGTACTTCTCTTTTTTTTTAAATTTATTAAGGCGTTGGCAAAGCCATCAGCCTAAACATGAAGTTTAATTATGTTTCTGTAAATATGGCCGCCACAAAGAAGATAGGCAATTTGCGGCGGCGTGCTTGGATTGTCTCGGGATTCCTTAAAACGGGCCGATACGGGTATTTTAGTTCGAGATTCGTATAATTTCGCGCTTTAATCTTCGATTAAGGCACAATAGCACTATCCTATTCCACTTTAAACTAGAATTCACAAAATAATTGAAAGTCAAAATAAAAACGACGCTTTTCCCTCCAAAAGGTCCAGAGCGAATCTGTACTTCTCTTTGAGAACCGGAAACGGTTATCAAAGAGTACTACAAAAATGCCAAAATGAGGACAATTGACATTTAAGATCATTGACTTACAATTATATGGACGTCGGGTCCGCGCTAAAAAGTGTCCGCACTTGTAAGGCGCTAAAATCGTATACAGAGCGCGACACTCCGCTTTAGTCTTCATTTGTTCTACGGACAGCGCAATACTGCGATGACATAACAATTTAAATTTCGAATAGGTTGACTTGGGACATTTTTTTCGTGGTTTTTGTATTAGACCCGTCGTCCATTTATTTGTAAGTCAATGTTTAAGATGATGTTACGTACCTTCGATTACCGTATTTGCATTGACTTACAAAGTCAATGCGTATTTGGCATAAATCAATGTAGTGCTTTTGGCTTACGACAGCACGCAGTAGTTAAACAAAGACAATAAAATGTTTACATTTTCAACGTCTATGCTAAATACATTATATACATTTAACGTCTGAGTTATATATGTCAAGATAACATGTTCTTAGGTTTCCATAGTCTAAGCATTTTTAGTTCTCTGATTTGAACTTAGAGGATGGAAAAGGAAAAAATGAACGAAAGTTGTCAAAGTCAAAGTGACAGTTCAAACCAGTCCTAGCAGCGTAGCATAGTTTGTGGTAGCATAGGTACTCGAAGGAACAATTGAAGCTGCCTATTACGCCACTAAAAGAAATTAAAATTAGCAACCTATTCACTAAAAACTGGAAAATGTTATAGGAATTAAAAAGCTATGACCTCCTTGTGAGTGTAGTGTTCTGTGGCTATGACTACTCAGTACAAGAAATTCACTAGACTAATAGCAAAGTGGCCTCTCGACACCAATAAAGGCGACAGGTTAGTGCATATATTTTTAGTTTAGAATATTGTCATATATTTGTTCATCGGTTCATTTCTTTACTTGATTACAGAGACCTTGGTAAATTTATCAGACACAAAGTCAAAGAAGCGTTCGACCCATCTGCTAAGCAAAATCTAGACACCGAGCTTTGTAATCGACAATATAATTCCCTAAACAGACTCGCCGATAACCACTATAAAAACAAATACAAGAGAACCATTACCAGCACAGCGACTGGGCTAAGTGTTGAAGAGTGCAATCTCATCCTATCTAATGAGGTTTTAACTTATTTGAAAGAAGAAAATAAGGGTTTCTTTAGTAAAATTTTCAAGAAAGATTCATAATGTTTCTACAACAATTTCGATGTCTTAATCGGGCCTTGTTCACCCGACAAATGTCTAAGCAACATATAGAATATAAAGATCACAGCCCAGTAATGCTCAATGAGGCTATACAATATTTGAATCCCCAAGACAATGAATTGTACATTGATATGACATTTGGAGGCGGGGGACATGCGAGGAAAATACTTGAAACTGCAAACTGCCGACTCATAACCTTAGACAGAGACCCAACAGTGTATGACAAGGCACAGAAATTAGCTAAAGAGTATCCAGGCAGAGTTACACCATTATTGGGTAAATTTAGTGAACTGCCACAGCTTTTGAAAAGTAAAAACATCAGTCAAACTTCAATTGATGGAATTTTGTTTGATTTTGGCTGCTCCTCCATGCAAATGGACAATGGAGCAAGAGGCTTTTCAATTAGCAAAAATGGTTACTTAGATATGCGCATGGATGCAGGAAGGGATCCAAATCAAATAACAGCCAGAGAAGTTTTAGCTACGGCTAATGAACAAGAACTGTACAAAATATTTAAGATCTATGGAGAAGAGAAAAAAGCAGCAAAAATTGCTCAAACTATCATACAAGCCCGATACATGATAAAGAATATAGAGACTACACAAGAATTGGTGGATGTGGTGAACTCGTGTTGCCCTGATGAGATCCGATTAGATAAGCTACAAAGGCCACAGTCAAATGCTACAAAAGTATTCCAAGCTCTAAGAATTTTTGTAAATAATGAACTCAATGAAATCAACTATGGCATGGTCTTAGCTAAGTATTATTTAAAAATTAATAGCCGATTGGTCACAATTTGCTTCCACTCTCTTGAAGATAGAATAGTAAAGCGTCATATAGCAGGCAACATTTTAAATGAGGTTGCAAATCCTGTACCATTAAAATATCTTAGTCCCACATTAGTGCAGGATCAGGATACAATAGATAATTTTCTGGATACGCCATGGAACCCTCTCAATAAACATGTTCAAATTCCTTCAGAGGAAGAAGTGGACCGGAATCCAAGGAGCCGGAGTGCCAGATTACGAGCAGCCATAAAGATCAAATAATTGTGTACATGTAGTAGCTTAGTCTAATAAACAGATATTAGTGTAATGTTATTTGGTTTGATTTTCATCACGTTTCCTTCCTTTGTTCTTCAGCTCCTTTGTGCCTTGAAAGCAGTAGTCCCACTATTGAAAATAAAGATTAGTTTTAGAAAAAAAACAATTAATGCACAATTATGACTTTTATTGATCCTCTTATTTTTGAATATGGTATTTCTAAGACTAATTTACACTATGTATAACTAGGACTTTGACCCTACAGTTATGGTTTCATCCCACTACAAGAGGATGCTCTTTATACAAGACATTATTTTAACCAAGAGCCAAAATTCATAAACTCCCTAAAATACAATCAAAATTGCATTATACATAAATATAATTTTCAAAAGTACAGACTAGAGTAAGATTTAATGTCACAGTTAATAAATTTCACACAAAGAAATATATTTTTAATCTAAGATTTTTATATTCCTGATTATGAATTTACATTAGAACATAATTTATCCTTTAAAAAATAGATGGTTAATAACTATAATAACGCCTATTATAGTTACATTATATGTATATTATGGCCAATACACATTTAAAATTTCTACTACATTTGCTTTAAATACCATCTAAATTATATTTAGATTATAATTTACAACATAAGTCACAATATTAATAAATTATGCTGACAAAATCGGATGCATTTAAATTCATAAATACACCAATTCCAAATTTTTCTATAAGTCTATTTGAAAGTATCAGTCATGTATAGCAAAGCATTCAAATGCTATGAAACACATCCCACCAGCGAATCGACAGACAACTCGGCCCTGGAATAAGCGGAGTGACGCCGCTCACTGACCGGATACTGGCGACGTCACAACCAAATAGAGGAACATAACCCAAGGTTGGAATGTGGAATAAGGTATCGGTAGCATTACATACGAAATACTATGGCAGTGCATAAACTTGCAATAAATATAACAGAAATTGTAGAAAATGATATTAGCTCAAAGAACACACTTCATCACTCTAAGAATATTAATTATGGCATCAAATGTTGGGCTTTGCTTGTGAAAAATTCACTCTCGTCCAGCTTCCATCCGCCCAGGGGCCTACGGGAGCGGATAGATCCACTGAATTCAATCACACCTTTGGGCACTGTCCAGTCACACTTCACTATTGATATCACTGTCGCTGTGTGCGGAGGGCGGCCACGAGCAGCTGCCTGCGGCCCCGCGCGGTTACGTGCGGTTGACGGAAGAGAGGACGTTGGCCTTGGCGCGGTCCGTGGCGGCGGCGGCGGCGGCCGCGGCCGAGCGCATCTCCTTCAGCGTGTGCGCCATGGGCGGGCTGCCCGCGCCGCCCGCGCCGGCCGCGCCGCCCGCGTTGCCCCCGCTCACGGCCAGGGGCGCCGCCGCGCCGCCGAACATGCTCGCCAGCACCAGGTTGAACCCGTTCACCTGCAACGCGGCTGCTAGAAAACTATCGCTAGCGCTATTTGGACGGAAGAGATTGACAAAACTCTATAGTGGTTGCACAATTATTTGTTACTCGAACACGCTGTTAACGGGCGAGGCAAAAATCCTAAGTAATAACAATAGCACTGACTTCGTTCTGTTTCATTAAGCTCCATCCAGTTCCTCCAAATTTATTTAAAAATGTTATCACATTTTGCTAGATAGTAGGAATACCATTTGCGTGGCGTTCTTCCGGAAGCGATCGACGCCGAAGGCGCGGATAGCACGGCTGAAGCCAAACACCTGTGAGTCAACCCACGCCGAGCGCTTCGCCACTGTTGTTGCTGGACCCAGAGGACGGTACTCCACGCGTTCCACCACACTCTGTGCACAACATAGTAACTAAATACTAGTTATCCTCTAACACCCATGAGAAACAACGGACATCCCGGACACCTCGGATTCCTGCAAAATTACTTATTTTTATTCGCGTGAGTGGCAATTAACGTGTTAACGTGATAACGCGAGATGCGAGTTCTCTCCAAACGACCGATCACGCGTTATCGCGTGGACGTCGCTAGTCGCTACAAAGTTTCTAAGTGGTAGGCTTGTATAGTTCATGAACTACGAACTATTAGGAATATATTCCCGACACTGACCGACATGAACTAGTTCGTCTTGTACGGTTTTAATAGTTCATCGTTCTTTTTCGTACAGTACGAACTAGGAACTGTCTGCGTTGATAGTTCACCTGTCTTTTATTCAGTAGGAACGGTGCGAGCGGGATAAATAGCGATTTTTCACTGCTTTTAGTAAAAGTTCGAGTGCCAGAGTTGCCAGCTCGTTCTAAGTCTTCTCTAATACGTATCTACATTATGTATATATGTAAGCTTGCAAAAAACTAAGAGCTCATGTTTTGGTAGGTATGGTAGGTATCGTTATGTATAATATCAACCTACGTGTACGAGTATATGAAATAGTTGTATGTATGTAACACGCCAGCACATCAAGCTACACATTGACGTATCTTGTGCCGTTGCAATGGAGGCGATTTTCGAGCAAAAAAATGTAGTCTGACGTGCCCTTGTCCGTACCTAAATATTGTAATATAATATTTTAAATACACCGTTGTAACTAAAATTCTTGTTTTGTAAAAAAAAAAGGGATACTTAGTTAGAATAACAGTCTTTAAACATGTAAAATATGAAAGAAAATCAAATAGTACCAATTCCATACAAATTGTATTTTTAAATATTTAATACAGTGTAGTATTGACCTCATATATACGAGAAGTGCGTAGTAGTTCAGGTGAATAAAATTACTAGTTTGTAGCGTTTGTTCAGTGTCCGAGCAAGAACAAGACGAACTAACTAAGGAACTAGATGTACTAGACGACCGACCTAGTTCGGTTGACCGATTGAACTAATTAGGATCGCTCCCTCTAAGGACCGATCAGGCACAAGTCACTAAGCGGAATAATATAGCGGCCACAGCGAATCGGCGCGCAATATTTATATTGGCCACTAAGGAAAGTATCGACTTTCGTATGGTGGGGATAGCCGCCAGTCACTGTCTATTGTATAATAATTAGTCCAACGAAACCAAAACTAGTAAGTTTCTTATAAATGTTGATTCTTGATAATTATTTTTCCTTTAAATTAAATTAAAAAATCGGACGTATATTCCCGCACTAAGTGCGACAATACACGTCCGTTTTTTCCATCCGATAGTTTGATCCGACTACCAGAAGGCGCTCGTGCCATATAATTGTATGATCCGATTATCGGTTCGGCCGTGACGTAGCGTCCGAGTCGGAAATAGCGTCCGATTTTATTACCGATCGAAGCAAAGGTCATATTTCCCACATGTAATAATATTCATTAATTCTCAGTATTTATTATATTATTATTGTTACGCTTAAAAATATATTAAATAATATAATAATTAATTAATGTGCCCATCTATTACATATACGTTATGCTATAATTAGAAATAAACTCAACAAGTTGAATTAAGTTTAGACCTTAATATTCAAGCTTGACGAGTGGCATACATACATATCCGGGCCGTGCCCGGGACGTGGACGAGCCGTGCTCCGTCAGGGGCCCAAAAATATTTCGTTGCGTTTATTTTGTATGAACTCGTTCACACATGTCCGTCTCCGGGCCGGCGCCGGAACGGGCCCGCAGTACATACAAACTAGCACGCCCCGGCCACGTCTCGGGCATGGCCCTGATGTGTGTGGATAGTCCTTTAAAATACCTACTGCTCAGCTTTGTTCGGCAACAGCTACACTGTATTTTTCACACCGGGGACCGGTCAAAACGAGGAAGGGTCGCGCGCTCAACACGAACCGACTCATCATCATCATCCTATTTAAGAGCCAGGCTCTTGTCGGTGACTGATAATAGTAGTAATTTTACAATTCAAGACAAGGTGATTCCAATCCTACTGCATAATTTTATACATAATATATACATTTTAAATATATTTATTTGTTACATTTATATATACATTTTATAAATTTTTTTGTTGCTATACAGGCTGTATATTTGAAAGTGGGACATTCTTATAGAGTGCGTTATATTCCTGATTCTGAACCCAAAGAAATAATAAACTAATGAACTTAAACTTTACAAAAAATATTTTTTTTATTTTATCGACTACTACTTGAGAACAACATTAGTTATCGAAATCTATGCACATCACTATTATTGCTCCGACGCAGCGGCGGGTGGCGGCATGGCGGCGAAAAACAAAGCACAGGTCGGGGGGTGGGGGCGCGGGCGCATACGCGAAATGGCTCAGTGCACGCGCGTCCTTGATCCAACGAAAACACGTAAATTATTTGTACTTCCGCTCGCTCGATCGCCGCAAAATGGATATTCTTTCTAACTTCGAATTAACTGAGATGGTGCAACTTTACGCAATAAGTGGTGATAGTGTGGTACAAGCTATTGAAATGTTACAAATCGGAGTTTACGCGGAGGAGGTGAATAGTGCCGAAGTGTTGCGTGAGAGGATTGTCTCGGCATTTTATACTGTGAGACAAAATGTGTTTGTGTTGTACAATTTAAAACAAAATTTACTATGCTGTGCTACACTGTATGCATTGTGGGAAACGCTGGACATTTTGAACACTTGTTCAGTACCACGTAAGTATAAATAAACCGTGTGAAGGAGGGAGGTTCTTTCGTCCGTTGGATGAGGTTACCAAAACAAGCCAAGTGAAACTCCAAATTGTTCAGAAGATTTTTATTTTCACCTTGCATGTCGCCAATACAATTTCACCCTATATACCGAAGGTCCGGGCAGTTGTTCCCAGAAGGGACGCAACTCCTGGAAACCATTCCGCGAGATGAGGTTTATTCACCCTATATGATGGGCAATAATCTTTCTATTTTTTTACTAATTCTTAATAATTAACTTTCTAATTCTTTACTATGTGAGCGTACAAAATGTCAGAAGATCCGGGTAGCAGTTCCCAAGAAGGGACTCAACTCCTGGTTGCCTTACTGATTCTTAGAGAACTAAAAGTGAACAATCTGGCTTAAGGCCGTCTATTACATAAAGTAGGTTTGTTACAACCGTAAATAACTAACAAATCAATAATTGTAAATAATTTGATTTCACGTTTTTAACTACGCCAAAAACCTCAATTCTTATTAAATGATAACTAGTTACTAAATCATAATCTTATCTTTTTTAGTACGTAAAACATTTCGATGATAGTTTAAGTAAAAAATAATTAACATAAGCTAAAACGTAAATGTGAAATAATTGTTATTGTTGCTGTCTCACTGGCGCTCGCTTGGTAGTATTCCCATTGCAGTCGAAATCAAGCGTAAAGGGAAACGGTTTTTTCCTATGTACACTTCAAAACACATTTGTTTATTTATTTTTTGTTCTATCCCATACCATAATTTTATTTTAGTCTATGTTAAGTTGTAACATGATTTAGTATGACCTGTATGAATATGTCTCACTTTCAAATATACAGCCTGTATACGCAGCGCATGTGCGATGTTGAAAAATTATCAATATCGTTCATAAACAAACAAATAGTGTTTTTATCAGTGATCATCAATGTAACAAAAATATGATAAAATTCTAGAATGCGAGGGAATTTTTCCCCCCTAAGCGTAATCCAAACAAAATCCCCTAACGAGTTGAGTTGAAATTCCCTGTATTTGGGAAATTCCCCATAAATTGGCAACACTACTGAAAGGGTTGTAACCCTAACTAGCCGTGAACAGGATCACGGCAATAAAATGGGAAACTTCTGGTCCACAAAATTTATTAAAGAAGTAAAGTTTAAAGAAAGGCTGTAACAATATAAAGGTAAATGTAAAAAAACAGGTATAACAGTATAAAACACTCCCTACACTTTATTATTAAGGCACTTACCCCTAAATGGGCCGAGAAACTGAATTACAGAAATAGATACATGAAGAGTGTAGACTTATAAATTATTACACATGATTAGCTTATTAACAGCTCTGACTGTTGTAGCGGTCGAGTTGGGAGTGACCGTGGTACGAAAACAAAATGAGAAAGTGAAGGAAGATGGAACAATTCAAATTTAAAATTTAAATACAAGTAAAATAAAAAAAAATGATAAGATACAAGAGGAGAGAGGCGATACAAAGAGGTGAGATAACGGTGTAAGGAGGTCACACCGTCACACTACAGTTACTTCAGGAAAGTCTAACGAAAGAATCGGACGCCCGTCTGACGTGTATTGAGTGAATCCGATCCGATAGTCGGATCCGACCATCAGACAAGAAATCGGACGTGTATTACCGCACTAAGGCGCGTCCCCGAGCAAAACGCTGCACTAGCCAATTTTTGTACTTTTTTTAGTATATTATATAGTATTGTAAGCTGTACACCCCTCTCGGCTGTGCACCGTCCTTCACCACGTTATAAAAGCAGAACAGGTCCAGAGCGAGAGAGACATTTGCTTGTCGGCGCCCGCTCGGATATCATCGGTGACGTGAGCCATTTGTTAACGATTTTCTTATGTATTTTGCTACTTGTTACTATTTTGATTCTTATGTGATTTGATTTGATAAAGTGTTGTGAGCAATTGCGTAAGCACGGTAAGACATCTTGTACTAAAAGATACTTCGTTCGTTTAGGCTTAAGAAAACAATAATTTGTAAATTTAATAAAAGTTCGTTAAAATTTTGTCAGATATTCTCTTTTTTTTTTAATTTCGAATACTTTTTCTAGCTAATTGTATATTATATTATCCGATGGGTATTTTTTTTCAAATTGAGTACAAGAAATGTTTATGAAATCTCTGTATAAAGACTCCACAGAAAGGAGAAAAAAATATTGAATTTATGCAACTCCTTTTTAAGTACACGTCATTTTAATATGCGACTTAAATTAATGGATGGATAATTCAACGATAAACATCTTGACTGTTTTACTTTTTTCGAAAGACCAAAAATTGATTTTATAAAGAATTTATTCCTAAATTTCAGAGTATTCTGTATTGATGTTTCGTATCAATTCTATATCGACCCTGCCGCGTTGCCAAATTAGGCGTTTTTTCGCCATTTAGGCTACTTCGAGGGGTCGTGCGGCGACTAAAAAAAGTGATCGGCGACTCGGCGATACTTAGGTTATGTTTGAAATAGGAAAAGGCGGTTTTAGCCTACTTAATAAAATGTCTGGGGAATTACAAATTTCATTGGGCATTTTGTTGGGAGTGGAGTTGTAAAATAACATTTGGGGGTTTGAGTATTTCTACCTTTAGAGAATTGGGGAAATAAGAGAGTTCACATTGCCAATGTCCGGCAGCAAGCAAAATTGTTTTCCTTGATTTTTAGTGATTTTATAGCTTAGGCGAATCGGCTACTTAACACACATAAATTGGCGAATTAACTTCGCAAAGTCTGGCAATACTGATTTACACGCAGGCGTCAGTTTCAGCCTCTGTAATCTCCATACAAACCTCTTGGTAAATCGTTACCCTACCAATTTGGTTGGACAGAAACTTGAAATATTTTATTCGATATTTACGTCTTTTTACTTAAGTAGCGTTTTCATTTAGTATTTCCATAAAAGTACTAGTGAGGGCGCTAGGATAGGTATAATGATACTAATGTTAAAAATAGTTTATTATTATGACATAGTGAGAAGTATGTCACTCTCCTCAAACCAGTCGTATAATTTTTGCGACGACACGTTGCACTTTGTGGATTTTTGCAGAAATTATTTGTTTTTTATTTATTTATTTATTTATTTACACCACTCTATTATTATATTATTATATATTATTTAGTGTTTAACAGGTAGGCATTATTGACATGTTTTAGGAATTTAATCCAGTAATTCACGGAAATGAACTAAACGTGATATAGGTACAATCTAAAATATGTTAAAATTCGGAGTGTTTTTGTTCTTTTGAATTTAAATTATCAGTAGTAAGATTTGAATAGAAATACTGGCAACACTTTAATAATCTTCAAACGTTTGCTTGTAAGTTGTAATAGTTGTAATTGACGTTAATATCTTTTCGTTCGAATTCGAATTATGAAATTTGCCACATGTTTGTCACAAACTACTTTGTAAAACTTGGTCCTGTTTATTCTGCTTTAATTCTGTTGAGTTGAATGTATTTTCCTCCGGATAGGGCAATAGGGCGTAGTGTGGGAAGTGAGTTTATTTCTGTTTAATAATTTGTATCCTTGAAATCTCAACCTCTTCATAATAATAATGTGATTTTTTGATTGCATTAATAAGGTATCATATAAAATACGTGTGTATTTTTGTGTTACGTCCTATGATCGGAATTGACGGAGTTCATTTAGCTAAACTAAACGGGAGTTCTCGGAACTGATCACATTTTCAATATGCGTATTATTATGTAAAAAAATGAAAGTGGTATCGATTAATAGCTTATATATTGTCATTCCATCACTGAAGATTCTGCGGATTTTGGCTATTTGGGAGTAGTCATGTGCGTTTTTGTAAAAGTGAGGTTATGTAACAACTTAACACATAACAGCTGATTTTTGGAGTACATTTGATTTTTCAAATTTTGAAATAGAAAAATATAAAGTTGAGGTACCTCAACTTCTTACTTTTTAAACCATACCTCAATTTAACTGCCCCCATGGCCGAACGGTTACCATGCCACGCAGAGGTCCCAGGTTCGATTCCTGGACCAGGATAAATAATAATTGTATGGCCTACATTTATTTCTCTCGTGAGTTTGGGTGTAATTTGTGGTTGTCTATGTGTGTGTTCATGGCACCAGCGACACAGGGTTTCCCTAGTGCGGGGCTATGTCGAGTGTGTGCGTTGTTATTATTATTATAAATTTTTACATTTTGGCCCAAATTGCACAGTCTCCTTTGAGTACATTGGCGATAAATTATTATTTCCTAGTACCAAGTCTACCGGGCAGGCGACAAATGTCCCGAAAATCAGAACTTTGTAGATTAACACCATCAGATTTTCCGATTTATGAGACCATCGTAATTAAATCTTCTGTATTTTCCTTTTCTTTAGAGGGTATATTTCTCGAATTATTCGAATTTCAATAGCTGAGGAGCGTGATTTCACTTGCATCTCCAATAACTGTCGTTCTAGTCTATAGATACGATCTTGGTTTTGTTGTTTTTCCGTCTCGAGCTCTAGCACTTTATTTTTAATTTCTTCATAATCCCGGCTCATGAAGTCCATCGCTTTCTCAATATCAATGTTACTTTTTTGGATTTGGTGACATTGAGACTTTAGGTCCGAGATATCCGACACGAGCCTAGACAATACCACATCCTGTTCCGACTTGCAGTTATCCAGTATTGATCTCAATTCTTGTTGAAATTCAATCATCGAGTTGGATGGCGCAACATCGGCTTGGTTAGGGGAGCCTTCCACTCGTGCACGTTTAGTGCGCACAGTACCGTGCCGATCAGTGTCCGCTGAAGTTTTCGCACGAACCGGAGTGCTATCCTGCTGAGTCTGAGATGTAGGAGGGGAGCGCTGAACTTTAGGCATATTTCAAAACAATGCGTACTCCGGAGGAACGCTTCAAAAGTTGTGAGTCAAGTAAATTACAAGTGTAAGAGCGACTCACAGCACCCCAAGCATCCGACTCGTAGCAATAGGCAGCGCGTAGCGTAGAAGTGACGTCGTCGTAGTAAATCTCCCGTAATAAACGAGCCGTAAGTTACGCTTTTAGTGATCGCTAAAATTTGCGCTCGAAGGTCAGTCGGATTTGGCGCGTGTCAAGCGACCGCCTAACACGCAGCCGGCCCCGGTTCGAATCCAACGGAGGCACACAAGTCGCTCAATTATAAAAGAGGGCTCAACTCGCAGCAGGTAAGTCTTATATAGAAGATTTCGCCACTGACGTCAACGTTTTTTGGTGAAATAAAGATGACGCCTTTTGATTTGATTGAGATTGCCAACAATTGGCAATTCGTATACAAAAGCATTTCAAAATAAGAAATGGGTTGATTTAAATATTATTTGTTTAATGTTCGTTTAGAGCATTTATTAAAATATTTGTTAGCTATATTTTTTTACTTCCGTTTTGAGAGTCAAATAAATTATCAAAGAACAGGGGAACGTCAGCTGTTGCTTAGCATTCTTTATTTGGCAATGTATTTTTTACCTTCAGAAATATAGTCCAAATCTTTAGTTAATAAATTATTTCTGATAAATTTAAAAAAATGTGGAGGATCGTACTGTGGAATTATTCTTCATTATTGAAGAGTATTACATTTTCTTTTGGCTTTTGTCCAGCTCGTAAATATGCCCCACGGGTTTCCTGCAATAATAATTTTATTGCTTGTCTGTTGTTCGCCCCTTGACCGCAAATCATGGCAACTACAATGAAACCTGCGTCTTGTAACGCCGTTACATTTTCTTTAATTTGATTTTTTATCTCCTGTCCATTTGTAGATGCTGCTGAAAATGTATATGATAAGGGCCGTTTATAATTTTTGACTAGACCCCTTATCATATATGTAGACCCCTTATCATATATATATTTCACCCGCGACACAGGGTTTCCCTAGTGCGGGGCTATGTTGAGTGTGTGCGTTATTATTATTATTATTATTATTATACCTGTGCATGATCGGCAAATGTCGGCTTTGTAGTTTTACCGTCTGTAATAAAGCCAAATACTTTGTCCTTCCTTTCATTGAAACTTAGGTTTGCCTTCAAAAACATCTCATCAAATATCAAAATGCGCCTCTCTTTAGGTTTAATTTTTTCGGCTACTCTTTTTAATTGCACAATTTTTTTTTTCATTGATGCCTGTTTTTACATCTGCTTGGTTTATTAATTTTCTCAGGGTTTGGGGCGCTGGTAAGATGATTTTTTTTCTTAAAAATCTGTATCCCTTAGGTGTCTGTTTAAATATAGACAGTGCTAGGATTTTCTCTTGTAAATTAAATCCCTTTACTCTTTACAGGTATGACCATGTCAACCGTGACCATGGGATCGGTAAAGGGCCCGAAACGTCGGGTTTGTTTGAAAAACAAATACACGCGATTTAAATCCGGAAAATTGTTTCATTTCCTATGTGTAACAATCGCAAAAACCTAAGAACTCGATATAAAGTCGATGCGCTTAAACGTTTTTCTAAACGACTTTTTAAACGTCAAACTAAAAAGCGTTTAGTTTAAGTGAAAAGCGCTTTTACAAGCACGCTTTTTAAACGTACGTTTTAACATTAATAATAAGCAGTTTTTCCATATCAACGGTCAAAAACTACAAAAGTTAAACAACTTATGTTTTTGAACGCTTTTAAACGCCAATGAAAAAAATGTTAATATAAAAATGTTATGACATAAATAAAAACATAACTCGTTTTTTCACCAAAAAACTTACTTATCTGAAAACCTTTAATAGTGTACTTTACACTACAACTTTAGTAGTTTAGTAGTAACCTGAGTCGCTCGCGCTCGTGCCGCACAGCGTGCGCAGGTGCTCGCTCAAATTTCGGATTTTATTTTTGTATTGTATGCTTAAATAGGAGTTTATTGTATTAGTTACTTTATTTATTGTGTTATTTATAGTTAGTTACTGCGAGAAGATGCTTTGTATGTGCATATAATGTGCTTGATTGTTTTGCGAAAAGACGTTACTGTGTGTGTTTATATTATTTACGAAGTTGTGGAAAAACAAGCACCTATACAAAAATGTTGAAATACAAGCAAGTCTTGCGACAAAGACTTTGTAACGCAGCAAGGATGATCGAAATTCGGTAAGCCACATGATTGTTATTATCTTGCTAGTTAAATACTTAAAATAACGCAATTTACTTATCAACCTACGCATATTTTTGTAGACGGGGTCGAAAAGGACTACATAAAATAGTTCTTCAGAAAAAAAGAAAGTACCTAATACAAGAATTACAACTTCCCAATATTCTCATTTTAATCAGTTTTGTTAGCATTGTTTGATGGTATTTATCTTTTTTTTTTAAGTATTGTTGAATTTGACTCCGACTAACAACACGACATGAATGAATGTTGTTTATTGTTGTAGCAAATACACAATTATTTTTTTGTGAAAAGAAGACGCTACCAGGTAGAACAATTTATGACGAATTCTTCATGATTCATTTATTTGTGGTAGCACAAGTGCACCTGTTCCATTTTTTGTTTATCTATTGTAGTTGTAGTCAAAAGAAGGGAGAGACATTATTCTCTTTAATTTCATTTTCTTTCATTCAAAGAAAGAAAGAAAGAAGTTTATTCACTGAATTGAAACACTACACACACTTATATCTAAAATTACAACTAAAAAGAAAACAACAAGTGACTTATTAATTTAATTTAGTAAGTGTGCGTAGTGGCTCAAGCGAGGAAAAGGATTCGACTCAGCAATATGTCTATCTCGGTCGAAACAGACGTTCAAATGTTATTTATCCATTAAAATTTGAATATTCGCACCTTCAAAAAGTAGTAATTAGAAAAAACTGAGAACATAGGTTATTCTAAGTACGATTGTGTTTTTGGAGTAAATAATGAGAAACATTTTTATTATCAGTCACTGTATTTCCACATACATGTTATGTACATTTTCGTTTGGAAATACAGTGACTGATGTAACTCTAAAACTGAACTTCGACACACGCTACTCCGACAATATGTTACATCGACATGACTTTACTCAGATAC
>NW_020653762.1:1497045-1502694 GCF_003589595.1 Hyposmocoma kahamanoa
ACTTTACACAGACACTACGCTACTCCGACAATATGTTACATCGACATAATTTTACTCAGACACTATGCTACTTCGACAACACAGACGAGATGCTTATTAATCAATCTTTATACTCCCATAAGAATCATCATCATTACAAACCCATGTAGGAAAAGGTTTTTTATATCGATAAGTATGAGTGTGTGCGTTGTTATTATTATTATTATTATATAACAAAAAAATAACAAAATCATATAATCGAAAAATTCTTTTATTAATTATATAGTGTAACAAAAAACTATTAAATTACATAAATGAAATAGTATATTTTTTATCGAGGGACTGTAACGAGTCAATATAATATACACCGAGCTTTAGCGGGGATATCTACTCGGGGATATTTACTCGGAGGGTTTATATTGGCTTTTAGTGTTCACTTCCATTGCGAGAAAATGAGATGTAAAAGTATCTTTAGACTTTAATAAATCTTGACAAATGTAATTTGTAACTTGTGACCATTTCTTGGTGACATTTTTATTGTTGAGGTAGTGAATTACACTGTATAATTCGATATTTCAATGGTATTTAACATATGCGAAACATGTTTGTCCTGACACTGTCTCTTGTTACATCTTTTGTTATACCATGTTCTAATATTATTAATATTATTATTGTCTTTATGATTATCGATAATATTACTACTACAACACTAAATGAATCCGCCATTTGTAGAGTACAGTTTTTGTTTATGTATTACGTATGCACGTTCATTCCGTAGGTATGGCAGCTCCTTTCCTTTAATTTTTTCCATCCTCTAAGGTTTGTTGTATGTGTGTCTTGTTGACAAAATACCGCAAAAACTTCAAAATATGGTGCGTGATTTTGTTGTAGAGCGTAAACGATTGAAATAAAAATTTTTTTCACGCAATCCAAGTGAAAAACAAAGTTTTCACTTCAAGACTAAAACCTAAACTAATCCCTCGGAGTAATATATAACCTTGCTGAAGTTTATTATTATCGGAGTATAAAGATTTTTAAGAAGCATCCCGTCTTTGTTATTGAAGTATCGTAGTGTAAAATCATGTCGATATCGATTCTATCTTGCAACCTTGAGCGTTATCTTACTACAATAATATTATTTATCATATACTGGTCATACATCCCTTTTAAAACAACTAGTTTATCTGGAGAACATTTTGACATACTCTAATGAATTACGGCATAGACATTATATTATGTACAAAGTTATCTATCATAGGCTAATATTAGGAATAGGTGAGCACTAGTAGTAAAAGTTCTCTAATACATTTTATATTATATTATATTACATTGCATTGCATTGCATTGCATTGATGACAGTATTGATATGATCCAATGTCCCACACACACTACACATAACATCACAGTAGATAGGCTGAGAACAAGAGCATGGGAAGTAGGAGTTGTGTCGGTATATTTTGAGGGAGACAAGCCCATCGAACAGTATATCGAACGGCTGGCTAAAGTTAAAACTGAATTGGGTACAAAGAACCTAATAATAGAGTGAACTTGAATTCCTAGAACCATGGTGGGGACGTAGCAAGATCGACATAGCGGAGAGATTATTTTTAGTTCATTAGAGGAGATGGACCTGCAGATATTAAATAGAGGCTGTGAGCCTACATTTCACACTACAAACATATAAGAGGCGAAAAACGCTTTATAAGTTGTGTTGACCTGACAGACTGCTCAGTGGAGATGCTAGGACGCACGAACCATTGGAAATATAGACAAGCAGACGACGCACTCTGATCTCAACGCAATCCTCTTTGAATTTACTCTTGAAAATTCGAAAGGAATAGAACTTAAAAGAACAACAAGAATTTTTAACATGAAGAAAACAAATTGGAGAGATTTATGAGATACTGACCCAATCTTGGTAAGAAAAGAACATAAGTAAAGAGGAATTAGATAAAATACAAAACATTAAATGGTATAAAACATTGCAGTATTTTTATTCCTTATACGTTTTGTCAACTCACCATCACTTTTGTGTATCCCAGATTCCTGGTATATGTGACAAGAACTTTGTTTTTTGGATCAACTATACTTTCTTCGATAATCTTCACAGATTTTGCATTGAAGAACCTGAAAGAAATCAACATGCATTTACTTTCAACCTAAAATAATTCAACAATGGACTTTTAAATACTTAGTCCATACTGAAAGTTCCTGGATTCTGATAAGTAAGACCAAATATTATGTTTATAATAGATTTATTGTGTTTTCAAAGTGTGTGCCCTCGGAATTGACACACTTTTGCATTCGTTGGAACTATTGTGAAAAGCAGTGGGACCAGTCTTTCGTTAGGACCTCTCTAATGGCTTCATGGAACGCATTCACCGCCGCTTGCGGGCTTGTAAATGGTATACCTCTAAGTTTATCCTTGATTTTGAAATAAAAAGTAGTCGAATGGTGCAAGGTCTGAGCTGTATACCGGATGAGTCATTCGCTGCACATTTGAGGCCTTCAAATACGCATTCGTTACCTTAGCGGAATGTGCAGTCATGTTTTCTAACACTCTGGGCAAGCAGGTGTTTACATACCAACCTACAGTCACCATCCTTTGGTCTTTAAGTTCTACAGTAGTATAATGTCCTGATTTGCCGCAGAAAGAAGCAACCATTTTCTTACCAGTGCTCCCACTTTTCTTAACTTTCGTCGGCAAATCTTCAAAAGGAAAGACCCATTCTGCGGATTGGCTTTTTGTTTCCGGTTCAAAGCAGTACACCCAGGTTTTGTCACCTGTATTATATACAGCCATAATTGTCCTCCATTAAACTTTTTTATCAATTTATGGGTATCACTCTACACCCAGTCGTTTCTGATACTCCGTTAAATCATGCGATTATCCATCGAGTGTAAAGTTTCCGAACTTTCAGATGCACATGCAATATCTTTTGCAGCTGGCTCATTCCAATGGCTCATTCCAATGCCTAGTACAGTACAAATTTGCTGACAAATAATTTTTTTGTCAGTTTCAATCAGTTGTCGGACGGTATCAAAATTAAATTTGGTAACCGCAGTCACCGGCCGACCTTCACGTACATCGTCATGGAGATGATCATGTCCACGCCTAAATTTACTGAACCACGAAGAGACAGCGCTAAGACATATAGGGTTTCATTACCAAATACCAATTGAATTCTTTGACAACCCTCTTGTTGATTTAAGTCACATCGAAAAATCATAGAAAATCGTGGACTGAAAATTTTCATAAGTCATTTCCAGATAGTTGTGTATTTCGGAGTTGCGAGCGTACCAGGGTACAGCAGTTAATACACTGAGTTTTTTTTTTATAATATCAAGTGACGGGATGAACAAGTCGTGCGCATGATGCGTAAGCTACACGCCTGTCCATAACAGTTGCAGTGCCATTCAGAGCTTAAAATCGCAAAGATCTGAGGGGCACTGCCACTGCACGCGTCACCCTGAGACATAAGGTGACAAGTTTCATGTGCCTGTAATTACACCAGCACCCTTAACCTTCAAAACCGGAACACAGTAATGCTGACATTACTGCCATTACATAACATTATTGACGGCAGAAATAAATACAGTAGCAGAACTTCCTTGGACAAACTCTTTCACAAGGAGCTCTACTGCTACCTAAAATATGTTATTGTGGGCCCTTCGAAGACTAGGCAAATTTGTTTTGCTGGCTGTTGATCACAATTGTATCCCATAAGTCCAAATCGGTTTTATGTTTTATTACACTGCAGTACACTCTCAGGTTATTGCTTAGAGATAAAGTGGATTGTCTTCCAAGAAGCCAGAGTAGATTTCTGAACCTAGAGTTGATCTTAGTTCTTTTGTTTTTTATATGTTCACTCCATGTCATCCTACGATACAAATGGAATCCCAAATATTTGACGCAAGAGCACACCCCGGACACTATACAACAGTCGAAAGTTATTTACCTACTACTACTACATACAGCAAGGCGCTATGTGCACACGCGCAAAATATGTGTGCGTGAAGTGGCAGGATTATCCATCACTTTCTCGTACTATTACGTTACATGGTCAGAGCGGCAATATAGCGAAAATTGTAACGTGAATCTGTTATCTGTTTAGTAATTACACTTCTTCATTAGGTATTTATATCTATATAATATTATATTTTTAATTAATTCACTAACTGGGATAATATAGAAGGTTTATTTAAAAAATATACTAAAAGCACTTAAAATGCTATATTTTGGATGGGTACTTTCAATAAGGTAACCAAGGTATTTGAAATTGCGTGTCCAAGTTTACTAGTTAATAATTAGGTATATTCACTACGTAATATTTGTCGGCAATACAAATTAAAAATTCGAGAACTCTTGTCTACTAGCTCACGAAGTTATGGCGTCTCAAATAAAGGATAAAAACTAAAACCAGTTCTATTGTGAGATAAGTGTGAGATTAACATAACTTCACACACCCTGACTAATTTCCCTGTACCATAATCTTCTTATTTTTTCTTTTTATATTTGTCAATAGTTTTCTGTAATAAATCAGTGATCAAAATTGAGGCAGTTAATCTACATAAAATATCAATGTTTTACTCAGTATACCCCTTACATCATCAATGGATGTAAAATGTCTTTTTTTTACGGTTTATTTCCTAAACTAAATAAATAATATGCATATTCAAATTCCATACGCATATTCAGTACCGAGAAGTCCCGGGATTCGTAGTAGAGAATGCCCATATTATTCTTTAGTTTAGCTAAATTAACTCCCTCAATTCCGATCACTAATAATAATAATTTAATAGAATATGAAATTTGCGCAAAACCAATTTCAGTTAAATTATCTTTAAAATGTTTTCTCAGTTCCTCTTCAAACTTATCAGACAATAATAATACACGTTTCCTCACCTTTCCCCCCACTTTGGCACTCTGTTGGTTTTGGTGAGTAGTCGCTTTGTATGGAGGCACCCATCCTCTATGCGTCTACTGTATGTGTCCTCAGACAACACATGCTGACTGGAAATAATGACACAAACATTCATAAAACAAAAATACAATACAATACAATACAACCTTAAGCAAACAATAAAGATCTAGATAGCAACCTTTACCATTCCATGATATAAGTAATGAATTGATAACATTTTGCTTGTTCTAAATATTTAATATTAGTAATTACATATTCTTGATTGCAAATCAGAAATATCAAAAGAGGAAAAAATACACAGTGTCCCAAAAGTCAACGATAATCTGAGAACAGGATGTTGCCCAGTTTGTAACAACCCAGAAAAAAATATTTGAAAAATCGGAGTCATGTTTTTTTGTGATATAAGCATTTTAATGAAAAATGTTGAAACTGTACGACCTGTACACCATTTTTAAATACTATAATCACAAATTTTAATAAAAAAAAAACTATTTACAAATTTGCTAATTTTGCGGTACTAGTTTTTGTAACGGTAACCTAAATAGCCCAGCTAATGAACACAATGCCAAAGAAGACCCGAATTGCTAAAGTTTCAGCATAAAAAAATATTCTATTTAATTTTTTTCTTGAAATTTTTAGTAGATTTTATTTTCAAGGTAACTTTGACACCCCATACCGTAAAAAAAAATACCTAGAATACCATGGCAACTTCTTACAAAAGTTGGCGCAACTAATCAAGATTCTA
>NW_020653762.1:1503094-1535370 GCF_003589595.1 Hyposmocoma kahamanoa
TTACCTCGAAAAAAAATTTCAGGAAAAAAGTTAAATAGAATATTTTTTGTGCTGAAATTTTAACAATTCAGGCTTTCTTATTATATTTTTATATTTTCTTATTATATTGTGTTCAATAGCTGGGTTATTTGGGTTACCGTTACAAAAACTAGAACACTAAAATTACCAAATTTGTAATTGTAGTACTTAAAAATGGTATACAAGGCATACATTTTCAATATTTTTCATTAAAATCACGAAAAACATGACTGATTTTCATTTTCTTTTTCTGGGTTGTTACAAACTAGGCAACATCCTGTTCCCAGGTTATCGTTGAGTTTTGGGACACCCTGTTTATGGAATATTTTGGCCTTTCACAATGTCTATTTATATACGCAGAAATGTTTATTCTCCTGGAACTTAATCCGTTAACTTCATGGCCATGGAGTTACCTTGTTTGAAGCTGCCCCTTTTTATGAAAGATAGGTACTCACAGAGGACAATGACCATGTTACTTTCATCAATTACATTTCTTTAACTACAAATATGTGGCTCTAACTCTGTACTAATTTACATGGATATGAAGTATTATTTCATACAAGTAATATGATTTATTCTATGATCAGTAAAGTTGTTTACAAAGTCTCAGCTTTTATTGAAATGAGATATTAGTAGCAATGCTCACCTCTGAGGATTGGGGTACCTCTTCCAGTAGCCGCAAGCAACTTGGTCCCAACTGTAGTTGTAAATAGTAGAATTTTCAAAATATCTTGCCATTTTTGCTGTTTTTTTTCTTATTTTTTAGTGGAATGATTGTTGTTGCGCAGCTTCGAACCTCAGCACATCCTGCTGGAGATATCCGTCACCAACCTGCAGTGCATCAACGTCTCGACCAATGTTACTCATTCGCCGTAAATATTATGTACACACGTATCAGATTACATAAACCCTTACCAAGTAGGTCACATACACGTAAATCCACAATTAAAACGAAAATTACTTTGAAATCTGACCTCCGCGATACAGTCTTTGTGGTGAGGGTCACGTATTCGCTTGCATTCGACATAAACTCTGTCCAATCAACAGCACTTTAAGCATAATCAAGGACGGACGTCCTCGCAAGCGTAACGCGCATAAATGGTTTGTTCTCGATAACTATTATGACAGCACGCAATAAAGTAATATTCTGCACATCCAACCCATAGCAAATACAACCAAAGTATGCTATATTGGAGACCTACCTGTTCGCAGAATGAGGTTCAATATTCCCTCTGCGGCAACTAGCAATGTTAAAACTCAATCACACGCCTCTAATACAACTCCAGAGGTTTATTTTGAACATATGGCTAAATATCCAACTGATAATAACATGTTAATATTCATTTTCGGTATTTTGTATTAAAATTGTGCAAATGTATCTGTCAGATAATTCCAGGCCAGAGTCCATTCATAGAGTAGGTACTCTGTGGTCCATTCGTCCATTCCGTTCCACAGAGGATAAAATGACGACAGCGACGTCGAAAACTGACAACAAATTAACAGTGTAAAGGTGGATTCACAATGTAAACGTTGCGTGATATGACCTTGCGCTGACTAATCAGGCGCTGCGATGCTTTTAACGCGCGATGCAATTTAAAAGCTTGTTTCAGGTAAGCTTTTTATCGCAAAACGCGGCAATACGAGCAACGACGAACTGTCACTGTCGTTTTTATGGCAGGATACTTTTTCGTTATAATTTGAAATGTTTTTTGGGGATGGAATCTTAAGTTTCATAAGTGGATTTAGTGGATTCTGCATTCTAGCTGCTTAGTAGTAAAAAAAAAATTGACTTAGAAGATAGTCGGTAAAAAGAATTTAAACATAAAAAAGTACCAATTGTATCCACTAAGAAAAACCAAATAGGTATTTTAAATTTAAGTAGTAGACATAATATGGTGTATAGTTAGCTGGTTTGTCGAATTAAAATAGGGAATCTAACATAGGTACAAAATGGAAGAATAAATGGAATCCGCAAACGATGAGGCATGTTTATAACTAACGTCTTCCTTATTATTATTAACCTATAAACTAAACCTTTGTAAAGGTTAGTAAACTAGTATTACTAACACACCAACAAAACTCACAAACGTCAAAAATACGAGGTCTCTCAACAACTATTGTGCATTCGCGATCAAATCGCACTTCGCTATTGCCACCGCAATGCGTTAAATTGCCGCAATTCTATTATGTCTCATTTCTGTATTGTGATTCCACCTTAAAGCAAGCAACGCCAACGCACGCCTCGATGACAAGTAAAAGCTTACGAAACTGACACTCAAGCCTAGTGGCCGCCATTAAGGAAATAGAACAAAGTAAAAGCGTATAGCTTAAAGGACAATTTATGCGTATGTATTAAAATGTTTTTGTTCCGACTAGTGCTGGGTAATAAAAACATTTCCATTCAGAAAAAATAACAATTTTCAGAAAAATAAATATCTTTCCGGATATTTTTCCAGTATTTTGCCGGATATTATTCCAATATTTTTCCTTTAATTTTCCACATTTGTCGTTGACACATGGTCAAAAGTTGAAGTTGCTGAACGAAAACGATGGAGCCAACAACAAGTGGTGGTGGTGTGGTTGTTGAAGGTTCTTTTTCGCTGTTGTGAAATCATTTTAAATATCGTTTCTCTATAAGACGTGGCTTTTATCTATACAAGTTTATTTTATAATTCACGCTAAATAAAACTCAAAAATTATTTCTAAGCCCGGAAAATAAAATTATTTTTTGGAAATGTTTCCGGAAAATATCCACTGTTTGAAATTTTTCGGAAAATTACCAAACGGTAGTACCAACTGCAGTATTGCCGCGCGTAAGAATGAGACGGCGACATGCAACAAGCCTGCTAAGCGTCGTATTCCAGAACTCTACTCAATGCTAAAGTCCTAACTTGAGTAGAGTTGGGTTATGGAAAAAATTGCCATGTTGCAAAAAACCGGGAAAACAGTATTTTTAAGGAAAATAATGTTTTTCCGGATATTTTTCCAATACGTTTCCTTTAATTTTCCACATTTGACGTTAACAGCTGTTAAAAGTTGAAGTTACTGAACGAAAACGATGGAGTCAGCCACGTTTTTTCGCTGTTGTGAAATCATGTTAAATCTTGTTTTTCTTGCTGACTTGGCCTTTAGCTATACTAGTTTACACGTTAAATATTACTTCAAAAGATAGTTCTAAACGAATAACATAATATGTGCCTTCGAAATTATATTTTTCCAATTTTTAAATTTTTTCCAATTAATATTTGAATTTGGTTATATCGGGAATTTCCTGCAAAAACCACTATTTAAAATTTTACGGAAAATTATCCAACGCGCCGGTATGCCTGATTTACATTGATCTTTGATACGGTCACAGGCGCGTAATGTTGGCTAATTTTCCGAAAAATGTCTGCAAATTTAAAAAATATATGTATAATTTGAAGTCCTACATTTAAATATATTTTTTAAGCTTTATTTATTTAGCTGTTATAAAATAAAAATGCTAAATGCAATTTTCTAAAGCCTATTTCGCTTATTTTCACAATAGAGGTCAGTATCTTCAACTTTTCAGGCGTCACGGTCAAATGTTGAAAGACAGGAAAAATTTTCATAATTATTTTTCTGAAAAACATTATTTCTTTCTTTTATTTCAAAATGGATAATCCATCAGACGCAGTTTCTGATCGGGAGAGAATCAAAATGAAGCTGCAGGTTGATCTTCTCGCTCGGAAACCCATCTGATTTCGAGACTACCCGTTCGGTTCGATTCCGATTTGAATCAAAATCAGCATACTGTTGGGAATTAGCTAGGCGGGCAACACCAAACACACAATAAAATACAGAACAAAACCAAAGTAGAAAAACGCGCTCGGCAGTTATCGTAGTTAAACATCAGTGGAAAATGCGAAAAATGGCTAATAATTGTGCTAATTAGCAACTGCAAAAACAGCACAGCTGTGCGAAGAGTAACGGATGTTTCCTTACACAGTTATGTAATTTTGTTGTGTAATCAGAATTTGCAAAATTTATTTAAAAATCAATTACTTTAATTTTGAATGAATTTCGAAATAAACTCAGTACAGAGTACTAAAAAAACCGACCTCAAAATTACGTGGAATTACATGTAATTACCAAGTTTTATTGAAATCGGTTACCGGAAAGTGAGCAAACCTAGATTCATCCCCTAGTTCGCTACTATACGGGACTTGACACAGGAGATTATAAGAATCGGTTCTCACTACTCAAAGTATATTGAGAGAGAAAAACGCCTTCAATTGGAGAATAGCAAAATTAACCATTAAAATAATTGCTCCTTACAATAAAATTTAGGCGCTATTTATAAAAATGAATCTTCGTGCGTGAACAGCCACCCTTGGAGGTGGATGATTATCTTCAAAATTAAATGGGACCACCATGTAGGTAATCTCTTTCCAATAAAAAAATAATCATGAAAATCGGTTCACAAATACGGGAGTTATCGCGTAACATACATAAAAAAACATACAGTCGAATTGAGAACCTCCTTTTTTGAAGTCGGTTCAAAACGAATATGCAGACGCGTGTATGCCGCGTGTTCGTAATATATTGCGGTTGTTACATGGTGCGGTACACTTGTGGTCCTACTTTAGTAGGTCATGAATATCGAACGAGGGATGCTTTCGTAAATTATGCATTTAGTTAGCAAAAAAATGTTATAAAAATATTCTACAAAGTTTGTTATTGTTTTTTTTTAGTTTTCCACGCGAGAGTCACGAGAGAAATAAACATAGGCCATACAAATATTTCTCCCGGCCCGGGAATCGACTCCCGGACCTCTGCGTGATAGTCCAACATGGTAACCGTTCGGCCACGGAGGCATTTAAATTGGTGTGGTAACACTTACAGTACGTAACAAGGTATTCTTTGGGTAACACCCATAAACGGCCCATTCACTACCTGCACGGCAGGCAGTTCGCCGCGCAGGCAGGAGACTACTCACACTCTATCCTGCGTATGGCCCACGTATGGAGTCTCGGAGGACGCATTGCAGGATGGTTTGCACGCTGCGACTGCATTCATAATCATGCATTACGCGGCGGACGGCAAGGCGGACTGCAATGCAGGATAATGAATGCCAAATATAATACTAAGATACTGAAGAGATATTGTAAAACTACTGTGAAAATAGTTCCATGTTTGGACCAAATGACATTGGACACTAAACAGCGTAAGTATAAAAACGAGATCGAATTTTTTGCTCAAAGAACTACGATTGTGGTATAATATTGAGATTAAAAATATTGATAAAAAAAACGATAAAAAATCGATAAAAATATCGGTGTTTCGTTAAATATTATTTACTTTATTATACATAAATAAATTCATTAAATCGTTTAGGCACGTCTTTATGATTACATGATTTCTATTTTTTTTAACCGACTTCAAAAAAGGAGGAGGTTCTCAATTAACCTGGTTTTTTTTATGTATCTATGTAACGCGATAACTCCGATATTTGTGAACCGATTTTCATGCTTCTTTTTTGTTGGAGATAGGGTACGTCCACATTGGTCCCATTTCATTTTGAATAAAATCATCCACCTCTAAAGGTGCCTGTTTACGCATGAAGATTCATTTTTATAAATAGCGCCTAAATTTTATTATAAGGAGCAATTATTTTAATGGTTGATTTTGCTATTCTCCAATTCAAGACGTTTTCTCTCTCAATATACTTTGAGTAGTGAGAACCACAAACTATAAAAGTGAGAACCGATTTTTATGATCTCCTGTGTCAAGTCCTGTATAGTGGCGAACTAGGGGATATTCCAATAAAACTAGGCAAATAGTCGTAATTCCACGTACTTTTCAGGTCGTTTTTTTAGTACTCTGTACTGAGATTATTGCTATGACATGACATTGATGATATTTGATACGGACATGGTGAATGATTTGGTGCAGTTTAATCATTCGACTCGCACACCCGATGAAAGGCATATTCGGTGTCGGTCAATCATTCGACTCGATTTGCCTGTTCGAATGGTTCTCAGGGTCGTATTCCAGAACTCTACTCAATGCTACTTGAAATATACTTGAGAGTCAGGACTTGAGTATGATTCAAAGCACTAGAAATCATACTCAAGTCCTTGCCATTAGGTTCGTATTTCCAGTGCTTGAAATCATACTCAAGTCTGCTCAAATCCTGACTTGAGCATTGAGTACAGTGCTGGAACACGACCCTAAGTCGCGCAAGGCTAACTGGAATTGTAAACGTTGCCAATGCTGCTAAAAGACGCTGCCGCTGATTCCTCGTTATTTAAATTGTCACGTTCATATCGCATCGTTGCGCTTTAATCCAACATGTAAATAAGAACGTTCTCTAGATGCTTTTGCACGAAATTGGCTCTTGCAGAGCAATACAATCTTAACATTGCTTTGGTTTCATTAAAAACTCAAACATGCCTAAAGATGGCATGCCTATATGGCACAAGGCAAATACGAGGGTCACACCGAAAGCTCTTAGAATGTCAAAAACAAAGCAAACTAGCAAGTTAATATTTTTATTGTTTTTCAAAATAGTTTTCATTGACACCAACTCATCGCTGCATTCGGTGGAACCACTGAGAGAAGCATTTTGCCCACTCTTCCTACGGGGGCGGGGTCTCTTCTATGGCCTCTTCAAACGCAGCCACTGCTTCCTTGGCGCCCGAATCGCTTTCCACGGAATTTTTCTTTTATTTTCAGAATTAAATAAAAATCGCATGGTGTGAGGTCCAGCCTGTATTTCTACACCTGACGTCACCAAATAGTCAGTTGTTCGTTGGGCGATGTGTGCTTAGGCATTGTCATGATAAAATAGGATCCTTCTGCGAGGTTGTTTCTTCCTAACTTTTCCAAAACTAGTGGCAAGCAATTGTTGGTATAGGCCACTCTACAGTAACTTTTTTCATTTTCAAGAGCAACACTTACGTAATTAACTGTCCGTCCGAAAAATGTGGCTACCATCTTCTTTCCCACGCTTCGACCTCGCTTTAGTTTTGTAGGCAATTCTTCTAAGGAAACACCCACTGAGCAGACTGTCTTAGTTTCTGGATCGTAACAATCTATCCAGCTTTCGTCACACGTGGCTGTATCGAATACAGCATTTGAGTAACCTCGGCCGAATTTTTGGAACATTTCACGACACCAGTCAACACGACGGAGTTTTTGGGCTTCGGTCAAATAATGAGGTATCGCCGAGCACAAAGCTTCCTGACCACTAAATGTTCTTGAAGGATTTTGTTCACTTGACTCGTACCAATGCCTAAACTTGTCCGGATCTAGTGGTAGGTCACTCTTTTGCTAGTCTCTATCATGAGCCGCATAGTATTAATATTATCTTCTGTCATCGCAGTTTAAGGCCGTGCCTCACGAAGAGCATCAAAAAAATTGGTGCGACCACGGATGGAGCTTCATCATAAAAGGCCAATATAAACTTTCTTGTTGATTTAAATCACAACGAAAATCAGAGAAAATCATTCACGAAAGGTTTCTCGAGTGAAATTCTTGTTGACGTGAAACAATTTTCAACTCGCCGCCACGTTGTAAGAACAAATGACTCGACTTCCTTTATTTTTTTCCGTCCTATAGACGACTTGACAAGAAGAGAAACATGAAGAGTTCTATTTTTTGAAATTTAAATATTTTATTTTACGATTTCTAAGTAGCCAGTTCGAAAAACTTTCAGCGTCGCCCTCGTACGAATTGTCTTCATTTATTCATAATAGTTTTATTTACCTATTGTGTATAATACATATTACACAGACGTCGTTAAACTGATCCGATGCACTTAAACAGTAGCGACGTCACATACGCGACCATTGCAACGCGACAATCGGATCAATCCATATTGCAATACAACAACAAAAACTAAGTTTCTCATAATGCATTTAAATCAAAGTTATAAACATAGCACTATAAATGATTTTGTACGGGGAAAGAAATGAACAAAGAAGTGTTTGTAAAGGTACAGGTATTTATTTATTGTTGAAGCGTCTACTAGATAATAACGAGACACACTCCGTAAGACAAAAGGGAGACTTTCATCAGAAAGCGAAATTATATAATAATAAAAACAACCATACGTTAAACCTACATTATTTCCTCCGATGGATATAAAAATACTCCAATTCAAAACCCACTGCCACAAATATTTTTTGGTCTAATTAATTCACGAGATAATAAAAACAAACATTAAAAATAAACTAAGAAAATAAACCTTATGTAGCACTAATAAGAAATCAACGAATGCGCAATGGTGCAACTCGTTAAAGGGTTACTAAGTCGCGTTATTACAATAAACAGGAAGTATTGTCTGACAATGGGCTGAAAAAGGACGTAGAAAGTTCATTAAAAATTACAAATGTTTCATACACGTACGACTACATCGATTTTGAGGCTCTCAACAGATTCTAAAACAGACCAAAGGAACACATGACCACTACAGCTTTGGTAGTCGACATTCGTCCACGGCAGTTACAACTAGGACACAAAATAATGGCCGGAGTTACGCCATGCATCTTCACTTCAGACTACGACAACATTTCAGCGAATATGTAGATTGTACTGAACAGGTCAGCTGCATCCGGCGGCGTCGCAGTGACGCTGGTTCGCCGGCCGACCAACTAATAATGCCGTCCTCAAGTATTCATTCCGATCCGCTCGAACAGGTACAAAAGTATCTCATTTTATTCTCGTTTATTTACAAGAGGAAAAGAAATAAACTTTTTGTCGTTAGAAAGGTCGCCGTCATTTCTTTTCAGTTTGGTAACAATATCGTTCACAATGATATATCGGATCAGACTGCTCGGTAACGCTTGCACGGTCGTGGCGACGACGCCACGCGATCGAAGATAACCATCGCGAGTGCTAAATAACGTAGATTAGTTCTTCTAAGTACAAAGCGATTATAAAAAAACTCGGGAGACATAAATCAAAGGACGATGCGTACAATTAAGATTTTAGAAGCGCCAATTAATTCTACACTACGAAAATGAAAATGAAGTACGTACAGCACTTTTGGGAACAAATAAAAATAACAAAACCCCATAAAATTCCGAATCCCAATTAAGAATTATTTAAGCTAATAAATCAATATGACGCGAGTGACTAACGATTTGAACGATGACTATGGAGGTGAAAGATAGAATTATGTACAAAGAGGAACTAAGGTATCGACGAGAATCACATCGACACGGTCGTTCGGGCGTCAGCGCGTCAAACGGCGCGAAGACTACGACTGGCCAAATCGGATTGTGAAATATAAAAAAGACATCACAAAATAAAGAGGTCTACCGATAACGATCACTAGTGTAGAATTTAGTATTTTTACATAATTTACTCGAATCTCTATTTTACACATCTAATATTATGACATTTATGAACGGCCAATAAGTAACACGAAATGAAAGTCTAAACTACGAAAGAAAACATAATGCGGCCGAAAATTGGAGAGGATCTATACAAGGTGGGCGCAGGCGACGCGGTGCTGCGACCGCGCCCGGTCCGTCGAGGCCCGCGGCGGCCGCGGACGCCGAGGCTTATTTACAAAACGGCTCTCAGTTGGACTGGAACGTGTCGGTCAGCTCCGCGGTGCAGTCGAACGTCTCCGAGCTGTCCGCGTGCTCCGGGTAGAACTCCCTGTATATCTTGTCCAGCAGCGCTTGCCTGCGAACAACACGGCCGCGTTAATTCCTTCGCCGAACGCTCTACCTCCCGTCGTCGAACGTGGCGAGCGACTCGGCACTGACTTGGCGGCGAGTCCCCCGCCGGGCGGCAGGCCGGGGATGTTCTCCTGCACCAGCTGCTTCAGCACCCACGAGAAGTGGCTGCCGGAGTCCTCGCGCTCCTCGAGCCCCGCGCTCTTCTCGATCAGAGCTGGACACACACGACAAACATTACTCGACAGCCGTAATCGATATTTTGCACTTCAAATACTCGGTAAAGCGGTCGGTGATGGAAATCAATTTCAAGTCCAAACCATTTTCGGCGACAGTAGACTGATTTGTCGAGACTAGAGATAAGATACAACTAACGTGCGCCGTCTACGCTATGTGATGTGCTACGTTCAGACTTCGTCATCGAATCGCAAAAGAGAAGCCCCCGCTTTTCATTTATTCACTGCGGAGCTTGGCCTAACTCCCGTCCGCCGTTCACGTGGACTATTGTAAATCTTTTTTTTTAATCTTAAAAATAGTTGTAAACGAAAATATAAAGCGCTTTTGTAACATAACATTTTTGCAGGATCTATGTGCAGCAGCAGCCACTTATATGAGTTAATAGAAGATTAAGGTGCGCTTTGGTGATGAGGTCGTGCGCTCGTGGCGGCCGCTGGGCCACAACCAACGAGGCAACTTTTTGAACTAAAGCACTAATAAATAATCCTAGTGTTTCATTTGCGCGAATATGGAAACGCTATACTGCTCGGTTTACCGGTCTGCGACACTGCTACGTGTGCAAACGCGCTGTGGTGAACTTAACGCGCGATTGGTGACTAGACAATTGTATAAAGTTCGTATTTGCTAAGTGACTGACGTGCAGGACTCGACTCCTCAAAGAGTAGAGTCTTAGAAGTTTTTACTCAAAAATGAGCTTATACGGAAAAGAAACGATCATTATGATCTTATTTTTTCTTATAACAAAGCTAACAGAGCAAATTTTGTGTGACACTTTTCTCACACATCTCAAATGCACACGTGTCAGATTGTTCAGCCGTAGTGGCGGCGAGGCCTTGAATATATCACGTTAGACCAATCGAAAGACGCATGAATAACTGGATTACTAGTGCATACAGCGGGCTTCGCTTCGCGTCTTATGTTAGACTTTAATTCGACGCAGCGCACACTCGCAACGGCTCTGGCGCCGGACACACGTTCATTGCTTTAACCCCCGTTGCTTTATTAAATAAAATTGAAACAATAATCAAAACTTCCAACTTGGAACTATAAACTAGATGCCAAGGGCCAGGACCAAAGCAATGAAACATGCGTTTGTACTTTCCAAACGATTTTAATGTTAGCAAAAACATGATAACAATTTTTAGAGATTAAGTACAAAATTAGATCCTCAATTACATTTAAAAAGTTAGCCGACATTTTAAAAGCTAATTTTGATAAAATTTTTGGATTTGACCAAGTTACAAATATCACAAATTGTTAGTATAGATAATTTAGATTTTTATCTTACATAGACAAAACGTGTTTAAAAACCTACAGGTATAGAACAATAAACAATATAAGTAAATAGACATAATTTATCTTAGATTACAGAAACACATTCTATAGATATGTGCATCATTGGAATCGGTATGTGAGTTAGCTATGTTTTACCGAGTCGCGTGTTCGCCGCGAGGGGAGCTGGAATGTACGGATTTTTACAAATCGCCGAGCCTTTCATGTTATGACTTAGCCGAATTTACCGACGTACCTCGGGGCTTCTGTGACCTTACACTGCAGTCAAGGACAAATAAAGAACTTTGCTCTACATTAACTATTAACGGGGTTTAACTTACGGCTACATACTTTCAAATCACTTTTTAGTATATAACCGATTAAGTACATAATAGAGTAAATAAATAAAATATGTATAAAAACAACATGTAAACAAACAATAAAATAAATGTTAAAATTAACAACTATACCAAAGGGTAATGGTAACGTTACAATTAAAGCCTAAGTTTATTTAAGGGATTTGGAACACATTAAGGTTTCTTGTAGATATAGGTGACTTACAAAGTAGTATGGCGTTAATCCTTTTCTATTAGAAAGGCCAAATCCATATGTGGATTGTACCTATGCTAAAGTTTATGTTATTCTAACTGCAATTGCTAATTACTGTGATAATATAAATATGCTAATATGGTACGGTAATAAGGTATGGTAATAAGTTCATCACAAAAACTACATGTACTGGTATTGTTGCAATGTGTAGAAAGATTGTCAATTGTTTATAATATAATTTCTTGAGGTATTTAATTTCGCTATGGAGACGTTACATCTTTGTTGGTCCACCAAAAGGAAATTGAATATTTCGATACCTCCAATGAACATTACGCTAACTTAATTTTTTGAACTGTTCTGTTTTTATTTTCTTTCTTGTTTCTTTACTATTTTTTTCTTCTCATAATTCGGGGTGTACAATATAAGTAAATAAAAAGCTGGTTACAAGAATAACAGAAAATGACCAAAAAATAAAGTTGGTGTAGTGTTCATTGGAGGTATCGATTTAATAATAAACTCTCAAATGATTTCAACTATTTCAAATGACGACGCACTTAGATGGTTGAAATACAATTATGGATATCAAAAACATTGTAGGAAGTCCGAATATAATTAGGTAGTTGTTGGCAATATTTCTAAAATCGGTAAGTACATTGGGTATATTTGTAGTTTTTGGCATGCTGAGGCGGGTTGGTCATTTGGTTTACGGTATAAGTCTAGTGGGAAAAGTGTAACATTGAAATTAACAGAACACTTTTTAAAACACTTAAATTTAATAGGTACTAGACACGTGTGTGATTATCATTTTATAGGTATCACGATATTGCTGGGTACCTTGTTGATCCTTTTAACCAGTGGTATAAAAAATTTAATTTATATAGTATTATTTGTTTTGTTACACAAATTCCAATGTAACAAAGCTGTTTAACAAGAGTTGTTCACTATTTGGTATTGGTAAAAATCCACCAATGCAAAGAGTTATTCACGATTGTCTCATTAAATTATGTACCTATCTAGCCTTAACAATCTGATGTCGGCAAATCAGACATGCAATAATTTTGTATTCCGATTTATATATGAATCTGTTTGACGTGTATCCCATACTACCTCGTTGAAAATGTCGTAAATGCAAATTCTACCTGCCAAACTGACCTTAAATTGTGATGTTTTAAATCCATTTCGAGTATGCCCTTGAATTGTACGTGTATTCAAGTGTGACAATACTAATGAACGAGGCATGGCGCTAATCGGTTCTAAGATTACGTTAAAATCGCCTAAAAGTCTAAAATCGTTACATTTTACATATTGCTTTAGGTTCGAGACAAATTCGTAAATTGATAAAATAACTTTTGTACTTTGATTAATACTAGGTCTTACAATATTGAATCACTTATTTTTCATTGACTAATATTTCCTAAGCTTAAAGACTGGTACGTAACTATTCGATTATGTATAACATAAATTCATTTACTCCATGTGAAAAAATAAATGGAGCTATAAAAAGTTGAGTCTCTACATAAGGCATTTTTCAATAAAGTCCCTTAATAAATTTGGGAAAGTTTTAACACGAAAGTTTGAAAACGTAAAAATACCAAGTCAACTTATCACTGGAAGTATTTTAATACATAGTTTTTTTTTATAAAATTCCCAGTGATGCTTTTCTGTTTTCAGGCCTACAGTTTCTCTTATTTCCTCAAATACGGATTTAAGTTTGCTCATCCCGTAGCATCGTTCGGGAGATTCCTTCTGCCTGTAACAGACGTGTTACAAGTGTCGGAGTTTGAATCTGAGTCAGACATATCCGCGTCTATGTCAGGTATGTGGGCCATGCTGTCAATAGTAAGGATAACTGCGTCAGATGAGTGGACCACCGTGTCATGTGTATGCGTGTCTGTATCCGGTGTGTGGGCATGGGCAACCGAATCGTGCGTGTGGAGGACGGTGTCAGACGTGTGGGCGCTGACTTCAGGAGTCGTGTCGAGGTGGGGATGGTGTCTGTGTTTGTGTGCGCAGGCATGCAGTAGCGAGTGATAGCAACCTGTGATACGCGTGCGCAGCGTGTCGTCGAGCTCGCGGTCGGCGCGCTGGGCCTCCGCGCTCGGCTTGGGCGCCGCCGGGAACACCACGAGCACAATGCTCATGTTGTCTTTGCTCCCCTAAAATCAAATAAATGCTCACTCATCTTAATGATTAAAGAATACACGGCTTGGCTACACACACTCAAGTATACTAATTAGCTATTTCAAAATTGTACAGTCGGCGCCCTCACTTAGGTATCCACAATTTGTTCTGTACAAATAGTGGATACATAGTTGAGGGCACTGAGTGTACACTGAAACCATATAAATAAACTGTTTTTTGTTTAGTCAATTAAATTATGGATTTGCAATTGGAGAATAAGAAAATTGTAAAGTAAAATGAAGTCAGAAGAAGTCAGTGAAACATGACCTTGGGAACTGTAAAGGGCCCGAAATGTACGCGAATCTGGAAAAAAGTTGGACTCTATTGCTTTTTTTCATATTACTCATTCAATATTTCTACACATTGGATATTAAAGTCAATAAATTATTACCCAAGAATTAACTATCCTTTATATCATAATTTCCCAAAATGGTCCCTACAACGCCCCAGTGGGTGCTGAAGACTCCTGGGGGGGGGCAAGATAAAAGTCTCGGAAGCAATTGGGGGACATTGACATTGTTCAGGGTGTGCCCACATTTAAAAACAAAACCTGAATTATCTATATACACTACACTACAAATATATAATTTTTTATCCTTGTTATTTTTTTCGTATTAACTTAATTTAAAAAATATTGTTTTTAATTAGTTTTTGCAGTGGTGGGTGTTCATATTTTTTTATCTTTCCAAGTGTGCAGTGAGCCAAAAGGTTTACAAACTTATGTTTGAAGTAATATAAATATTCAGAACCTTTTATTTTTTAAACTAATTTCTGAATATTTATTTAATTTATAACGAGATGCAACAAAATAATCTCATCAGGGCAATTTTAAGGCTTTCAAACCTATACTATTAAATGTAAAGTGTATATAATATGTCCTGTCAACACCACTAATGTGCATTTGTTTAATATATTTTTTATATTTTTATTTTATATTTTGTTTAATATATATATATATGTGTTTATATTAGTTTACTATCAATAGAAGAATACGTCTATAATGTATTCTTTAAAAATCGCTACTATTATAGTAGCAATCTAATGAAAATCATAAGGCAAATGTTTAGTATAATACAACGGTAACATAAAATTAAACCAACACCAACAAACTAACACTGTGTAATGTGTGACTACCTGCCCCACAATGCACCACTTTATTAAAATCTCTGCCCTCCTCATTTACCAACTACCATGCCCTGCTGATAACATTGTTAGAACAAACATAACATCATGCTATTTAGAGAGCAGCAAGCCAACAGGTAATTGGCCGTGTTATTTTTAGTTTTCTTACTCATGTTGTTTCCAATCAGAAGTATGGCAGTAGTGAGTTTACTGACATCACACAAGATAAGCACTTGTTTACCTTATAGAGGCAGGTGTCGATGACTTGATTAGTGATCTGCACCAGATCATCAGTGAGTTGCAGCAGTGAGTGCACATACGCACACAGCGCCTCATTGCTCATCACATCCCACACTCCATCACACGCCAGCACCAAGAACTCATCCTCTGTCTCATTCCTCTCATGCACTGACACCTCTGGCTCGGGAGACACCAGCTGCTCACATGGCCCTCGGTCAAGCACCTTCTTGTATTCATAGTCCCCCAGAGCCCTTGACACAGCTAAACTGCCATTCACACGTTGTATCATGACAGAACCGCCAGCCTGAACTATACGAGTCTTCTCAGATGGCAATTCTGGTTTGTGATCACGCGTAGCAAAGATCGGCGCGCCGTTCCGCGCGAGAACTGCTCGAGAATCACCACAGTTAGCTATGTAGATCTGTTTGGGGGACACGAATGCACAGACGGCCGTAGAACCGGACTTTTCCTCGCCGTTGGAAAGCTCCGGCAGCTCGCGCATCTTCTTGTCGAGGTCAAGGAAGCCGGCGCGAATGGCGTCGGCGATCGCCTCACGCCGAAACTCGTCAGTCTGCAAGATGCACTCGAGCAGGTTGTCGGCGCAGTGCGCAGAGACCCTCGCGCCCGCGTGCCCGTCGAACACCGCGAAGTAGGACCAGTCCGACAGCGTCCCGTTGAGTGTAAGTTGCGCGTGGTGCGCATCCTCCATCTCCACACGCCAGCCCTGCATCGACGCCACGCCATAGCGCAAGCCGTTCCCTTCCCCGCTCTCGTTGTACTTCTTCGTCTCCGGTTTGTTCAAAAATGCCCCCATGCTGAGTCCTCCCTCTCGTATAGTCTGCTATTCGTACATAGTTCCACCATCAGGCACACGAGCGAAAGTTTCCGATAACGTAAAAGGAAAGCAAAACCATCACTGGCACGATACGATCTCGCAGATGGATCACGTCAGACGGGCACGAGAGTTTCACTTGGCGCCAGCTGGGCCCTCGCCGCGCAGACTTTTGTTTCAGCCGTTCCTACGTAATTAGTTTTACGCGATGATGTTGCGTCGATCTCGATGACAAATCGTGCTCAATACGGACTCGTAAAACGAAAAAGCAACTCAAAAGAATGAATGGCGGACATAAATAGTAATTGTCTATGGTTACATTGAAAACGTTTATTTTGTCTCTGGGATTAATTCATAGATTTTTTTTTTCAATCGACCACCCCACTTTTTCAATAATTATCAAAGAGATGATTTTAATGAAACTTGAAACGAGAAAAGACTTTGAAAGTGGCTAAAACGCTTACCGCGAAGAGCCAAGAGAAATAATAAGAAGAAGAATTTAAAAAATCCGGAGTGTAAAAAAGTAAAAAATAAAAATAAAATAAATAAAAGGGAATAAAATCTATGATAATAATAATACTAAACTACCGTACATAGTTATTTTTACTTGACATTGGCAAAATCATTGATTATTTCGATGGGGCCATAACATTTAAAAGAAGAGGAAGAATTAAAAATAACTGTTAAGTAATAAGACTTTGTAATGTTTCTATTCAAAGTTCGTATCCCGATAAATATCGCAGTTACAAAAAGATTATCGAAGCGCAACGATCGAAGCTTTCTTGACATGCACTTAAATACCAGCCATTCCTCAATTCGTTGCATGAAACTTGAAACTAACTACAATACAATTCTACAGGTCGTGACGAAGCCCAGAGTTCGAATTCTGAATAACCTCGAGTCTTATACTTGAGATAATTAATAAATTCAGGTAAAAGGTCAATAGGAAAAATACTATGCAGTACAGTCAGTACCAGTAGAAACAATTCGTCCAGGGAAGTAATACCTACTACCTGTGTTTACTGTCAAGCAGTAATGTGAGTATTACATAAGCATTACTATGTGTCGGTTTTGAACGGTTAGGGTACTGATAAAATTACAGGCATATAGGACTTTTGAACTTTTGTCTCCTGATATCGGGTGCAGTGGCAGTGACCCTCAGATTTTAGCGATTTAAAGCTCTGAACACCACTGCAACTGTTACGGACAGGTGTTCGTCCCGTCACTTGGTACCTACCATAAAAAATGCAGATTCTGATCAAAGATCAATTGGAAATATACAAATTGTCAAATTTGCACGCGCAAATGTGCAGAACGTGTAGAACCATGAAAAATAAGAAAAAAGACAAAAAGACTGCAGCACTTGCATACACTAAAGACAGTACTACCGACGAGGCTCTGTTGACCCGCCAATACGCAATGGATCAGAGTGGCGGGGAAGTGGTAACCCCCAAATTGAAAATCACAGAAAATTATTCCCAAATGCAGTAGCAATCACGGCACTGACGGACGTGTTGTGGAAGCTCTGGCACCAGTGGTTCTAATCTCTGAATGGAATTCGACCGTGGAACGACTATGGCCCTGGCAACTTATAACGCACGCACACTGCGGTCGGACGAGATAATCGTCAAGCTGAAAGAGGAGGTGGACAAGTTACACATGGACATCGTGGGGCTGTCGGAAGTCCGTAGAGAGGGGAGGACTCGATAGCCCTGAAATTTGGCAACTTGTTCTACTTCAGGGAAGGTGACCAGCAATCCCAGGGGGGTGTCGGGTTTATCGTCCACAAAGCCCTCATTGGCAACATTACATCCACCGGGAGTGTGTCAAGCAGGGTTATACCTTATACTCAGAGTATCCAAGCGCAACTCATTGAAAGTCCTCGACACACTCAGATGAGGAAGTTGATGACATAAGTCGAGCCATAAACACCTCACAAACACATTTCGATGTTGTCATGGGGGATTTTAACGGTAAACTTCGCAGTCAAAGGGATAATGTACCCAGTAGGGAAATTTGGTTATGGGCAGCGAAATTCCAGGGGCCGAGTACATGTAAAAGGAAGGACTCGTTATGACGACCTCCTTCCAAAGTCAAAGTTAAAGTCAAATAATCATTTATTCCATAGGTAAAATTTTACACTTGAAAACGTCATTTTTTAAGCTACTGCACTTTCACTAAGCGTAAGCTAAGGTCAGCGGACCTCCCTGAGAAGAACGAGCAAGAAACTCTAGGGATTGCTCTTTTCAAATATACTTAAATGCTATAGAATACACTTTGAATCATATTTGTGTGGATTCTAGACTCACGTGGTCTTTCCTAATCTTCCTAATCTTTATTTAACACGTAGTCTACAATTTTGTAATGTGACTTTTCAATTAAAATACTTTTAATGTAAGTTTTAAACTAAGGAAATGGTAAACTTAATATATTATGCTCCGGAATCTTATTGTAAAAACGTATACAGTTCCCCATAAAAAAATTTATCAAACGAAAATGTGGTACCATGAGTTTGGACTTAGTTCTAAGGTTAATATTATGGATATCTTCTTTCTTAACGAAGTTATGTATATTTTTGCGGGCATACAAAATATTTGAGTAAATATACTGTGATGTCACAGTCATGATACTAGTCTCCTCTAGTCTTTTCTCTGAGAGAAATCCAAGAACCTAAACGGTACACATAACGAATCACTCGTTTTTGCATCCCAAATATGGTTTGTTTATCTGCCGCTTTACCCCACATGAGAATCCCGTAGGACATCATACTATGGAAGTAACTAAAGTAAACTAATCTAGCAGTAGCAACATCGGTAAGTTCACGTATTCTACGAACTGCGTATGCAGCAGAGCTCAATCTGCTGGCTACGGAAGATATATGTGGAAACCATTGGAGTTTACTGTCTAAGGTCACTCCCAAAAAGACAGCTTTATTAACAAGGTCTAACTTTTCTCCAACTTTTCCAAAAGCCGCCTCAAATAAAACGGACCTGGTTAAGTCCCGATAGTGTCACAAGGAATGATACAGACTTCATATTGACCGACAAGAGACAGATGTTCAACAATGTTTCGGTGATCAACAGGGTAAAGTGGAAGCGATCACAGGATGGTAAGAGGCTTGTTGAATATCGACCTCAAACGCGAGAAGTCACGACTGATGAAGTCTACTCTCCGACTTAGCGGTGCCCATATAAATTACCCGAAAAGTTTCGGCTCGAACTTCAAAATCTTTCGAGATTAGCAACTGGTACGTGGTGATACGGTTGGGTCAAAATTCTTTAGGACCAGCCGCAAGGATAAGCCGCAGAAACTCTCCGATCATAGTCTCAAACTAATGGCAAAACGACGAGCTATAACCAGAAGTCGTCTGAGGACGCTAATACCAACAATATTAAAGATACCATAGAGCGGAACAAGGGCTCCAAAGTGTTTGCAAGGGTTATATGTATTGGGCAAAGTCAGCTTACAAAGCTGAAGACGGAGGACGGCAGCGTCGTATCGACCAAGCTAGAGGTACTGGGGGAGATCGAGAGGTTTTACAGTAGTCAACTATATGCTTCGATTATTTAGCCTGTTGCTGATTCAAAAGATCCTAGAGCCAAGCTCACTCCACTCTACTGAGGATATCCCGGACATCAGCCTGTACGGGATTAGGATGACCCTGAAACAGCTAAAAATAACAAGCACCTGGTAAAGACGGAATTACATCCGAGATTCTGAAAGCGGGCTAAATAAATAAATATATAAATACCGGTACTAAAAGTCTTTCAGAAACTCTTTAATTAGGTCAGAAGCGTAGAGTAGAAGCGTGGTGATACTCTACTTCAAAAAGGGAGATTACACCCTACTGAAGAACTAAGGTCCATCTCATTTCTAAGCCTCGTTTATAACCTATTTTCACGAGTCATCAACAACCGTCTCGCCAGCTGATTCAATGACTTCCAGCCCCAACAAGCCAGTTTCCGAAAGGGCTTCAGTACCATATACCACATCCACGCTCTGCGGCAGGTTATACAGACGACCGAGGAGTATAAACTGAAGCCTTTGGTTGGATCGAGATTTGGGCGGCACTACAGACTCTACAACATTGACTATCAGTTTCTTTCAAAAAGTTTCACTTTCAAAGTGTTTTGACTAATTAGTTTTCAAAACGGGGAAACTTTAATAGATCATTCATCGTGCCGTTTGTCCTTTAAACTCTTAGGCTCAACTCACGCTGGCGCAGAGTCAAAGCGACGCGTCGCGTCTTGTTTTTCAACACAACGCCTGGCGAGGCGAGTCGACGCGCGACGACGCTCGCATTAGTGCGCCCGGATCACAGTGTGGTCGGCGTCTGACGCGTCACTGCGTTCAAGAAGCCGCTCAACTGCAACCAAGTGTCGACGCGCGGCGCCATATTTGCATAACACAAATTTGTACCTTATAATCATTGACTTACAATTATATGGACGTCGGGTCCGCGCTAAAAAGTGTCCGAACTTATAGGGCGTTAAAATCGTATACAGAGCGTCATTCACGCTTTAGTCTTCGTTTGTTCGACTGACAGCGAAGCAAGCAAAATTAGACAGTGCTGCGATGACATTACAATTTAAATTCAACGTTTTAGCTTTTTCATATTCCTTTACATGTCACTACGTTTAAATAGGTTGACTTGGGACATTTTTTTCGTGATTTTTGTTTTAGACCCGTCGTCCATTTATTTGTAAGTCAATGCTTATAATGGGAAGATAGAGATGAACATGCTATAGGCGAAAAACATGACGCGTCGCGACGCTTCGACTCTGCGCCAGTGTGAGTTGAGCCTTAAGATGGTATTTTCTTACTTCTACACTTCTATCTATCGATGAAACTTTCAATCCTATATGCTCTAAGCGTATGCTCGTTGTTAAAGACAACTTTGGTATTAGTTCCTCTTTTTTATGGTCCAATTTGTTAACTGTCTCGAAAAGTGAAGAACAAAAAATCCTAATTAGAACCGTAGAGAAAAACTTACATGTATGTCTTGTATTTGTATCAATATTATGTGAATATCTTTCAATCAACCTCTAAACTTTGAACCCGGGCACTGGTAAAATTGACATCAGCGCGACGGAAACCGAAAGCTACAAATAATATACACTAAAAAAATTTTGTATTTTATTTAAGTCAATGATTTTATTACAATTTTTACCTTTCATTCTCGTTAGCAAACATAGGCTTAAATTACTAAGCAAAAAACGATACGAGTACCGCCGCCGCCGCGCCGTGCCAATAAAAAAAGAGCACCACCATCCCAATAAGCAAAAATAAAAATATATTTATCAGAGAGCATGGCTTATAGACTTAGAGAATAGAAAAAATAAATAGTCAAAACTTAACATCCATAACATCCTTTAGGATGGAAAAAAAGTCTAAGAAACTTATAGACCTATTTCGACGTCAGGGAACCTTAGACGCACCATCATGCCAGCATACCATGGTGCCAACCATAGATATAGAAAAAAAAGGTGCTAACCGTTTGTATTCCAATAGAAAAATGCTCCTAATTTATACACCTTCGCAAATTAGAAGACACACAATTTCTTATCGTGCTCGTTCGCGAAGAGCATGCATTATTCAAAATTTAGAACACTTGTTTTAAACGCCTATGCACTATCATATCTTGAAACCTTATTCATATAGAAAAATTGATTTCGTCACTTTGGAAGACGAAAATTATACTTGTGCGCCAATGCAGGTAAGACTCAGACGACAGTTCTTGATATGCATTTTTATCACCAATTGTACGCCTGTGCATGTTCTCTCACCCACGTGTCTTCTCACAGAACAATAAAACACAGTAGAAGAACGACGAAGTGCTTACATTGCTTGTCACGTGTGCCAACAGTTCGCGGAGTCCCACAAACTTGAGCTGTCTCGCCCAAAACCTCGCAAATCGTAGAAAAATGTCTTATATTCGCTACTTTGAGTGCAAAAATGATAGTCGCACTTAGAATATTATCTATGGTGGTGTTTCATATCATTAAATCTTTATTTCATTTTAAAAACTGTTTATCGTAATCATTTTTTGTTGCGTGACACGAAAGTAAATACCGCTGTAATGTGGTTGCTTCTTTGTTCGATTAGTAACTATCTCGAATTCGTCGTCGTTCAGCTATTAATTGGTAAATGGCAGCACATTGATTGAAATTTTAATCTATGAGAACAAAACGTCCTAACTTGCATTAATAGGAACGTTATGCTAACGGTACGCAAAAGCTCGCAAAAGAAAGTTCATCATTGGCTGTTAGGTTTTATACCTTTGCCATTTCTATAGCGGATAGAAACGTCAAGAGAACACCAAGCTTGACATTTTAATATTTTGGACCGATCTGAACCTTTTTTTCCCCATCCTCTAAGATCTGAACACTAGCGGCATACAGTTGGATTTAATTGTTAAGTGTAAAGCTTGACGTACTTAAAATGAGAACTATCCAAGATACGAAAAAGTCTCAATAATATTAATTAAATGTAAAAGATTTTACACGGCTCTACTGAAATACTGAAGACTTAAATTATCGAAACATTTTGTACTGAAGAAAAAGAGAAACTAATGACTAGGCAGTATGGTCTCTGACCTACGCCTGTACTATGCGGAGCGAAGGAAAAAAATCTTCATAGTCAAATCATGGTCAAATGTTGCTCAAATCAAATGACCCAAAATGAAGAATAGGCTGTGTGGTGTCATGCCAAAGCTGTTAAAAGTCTACGTAAAAAAAATCCAATGTCAAACTTGCCAAAGCACGAAGTGAGGTTAGGAATTCATAAAACTGTAAGGTGCTTGGGATTTTATTATTTTTTGTATCAACACCACTGTTATTTTACAGTTTACTAGAACGATCATATACAAAAGCTAATGACACCATATAGTTTTATGAAGTTTTGTTATAAATAATATATTATAACCTCAAGAGTACAAGAACTAAATAATATGTTTTTCATGGTTATAATATTTAAGTGTATTGCATAACATAAAACATGTTTAAGAGTCTGTTGTTTCGATGGTAAGCCAGTTTGGTTTTGTTGCTTATTATAGCAATAATGGGGCATGTGTTATACCCACATATATCTAGATAGACGCCGCAAGTGTACGTAGTTCGCGTGTCCAAAGTAAGTAATCGTCGTGCAAAACGACGGACCCGTAGATACAAAAGTTGAGGTTGAGTTGAAATTCACTTACTTGCTGCTGCTACACTTCAGAACGCGCTCGACCGTTATCGTAGATAAACACCAGTCCAAAGCGCGAAAAATGCATAATGTGCCACCATAAACTGCAAAGTGGGTAAACGGGTAAGTAGGCACATTTCCTTCCACGGGCAAGTGATTTTGTAACCAGAAGATGCATAATTTATTTTACTAAATATCTAAATACAATTATATTGGTTTTGTATGAATTTCGAGAAAACGAACATGCAACTCAGTGTATGCCTCATGATTTGTAATACATTGCGGCTTTTACTTGGTGCGATATATTTGTGATCCTTTGTTAATACGCCATGAATATCGAATGAACGCTCTTTTGTATAATGCCGCCTTCAGTTTCGTGGTACGGCCACTTGTACATTTCTTTGGCCAAATTTAACATCTTACTGATGTATATGTTAGGCAACACTGTTCTCGATTCTGATAGATTTTGAAAGCAAAGAGACGAAAATTTTTATGACCTTTGCAATATTATATAAATATTCTATAACTCTTTTATCATAATGTTTAGTAATGTTTCGTGTTTTTCAGTTTTGTAGTATCTTTTATGAGTAGTTTCTGTAATTTCGATAATTTTTGCAGCAAGTTGCCTCGAATGTCCGAATATAGTGAGCCACTAATTATATACATTGCCGGATATGTAGTACGAGTAATACAAAAAAACAAATAATGCAAAGAATTAACAGTGCACTGTCTTTACAAAAACCTGGAGTTGGTCAGTTCATTGCTTTCGAGGACGAAGTTCGTCTAGTTGATATCTTAGGTGATATACTAAGATGCTATCCAAATATGCAGAGTCGCAGAGTTAGAAATCCGAGAAATAATAAACAAGTCACAAAAATTTCATATATGAGGTGGTCATTTAGTAAACCTCTTTTGGTTAATAAGATTTTGCCATATTTTGTCATCAGTAACATTTTCATTTGATTAAATTGATGAATGGCAAGAGCCATTCATCAATTTGTCAATTTCCAACAGAAAACCATCTAGTTCATATATTGACATACATTTTCATTATTTAAGTTAATCAGTAAGATCTTCTATTACAAAAAGATGTTATATATAATAAGCTCATTTTATTGGAAGGACAATAATTTTAATAAAAATTAAGGTCTTAATTTTTTTAAGTAATCAACATTTTTAAAAACTAGTAAAATAAAGGACTTAAATATCTTATTCTAGTATTTTTCTATTATATTAATATTACGACTACTTGTAATCAACAAATACTTGAACATTATTAAATTTTTCTAAATTATTCTATTCAGAATCGATAAATTTAATGAAATACGCGCGTTTACACGTATTCCGTTCAATCAATCGGTTTAGAGCGAGCAGAAGGAGGTTTCCATCACTAAATAGTTCTTGTGACGTTATTGTGGGTACAAAAAATGTGGCACGCTTGGTTTTCATACAAATTGTTCGTTCAAGTTGTACTTGCGGCGTCTATCTAGATATATGTCTGTGTTTATACCAATATCTATTACTTAGAGCTTATAAATGTTATAAATTAAAATTGTTTATTACCATCAATTATTTGGTAACAGTGATACAAAGTTAATAGTTGCAGATGTTATTAACATTTTTTTTAAATTGGTTCAGTTCTAACCTTCCAACTTTTTTTACCAATATGAATCCAAACCAAAATCAGAAGTAATAGGTTACCTTGTAATTCACTCAGTCAATTCTGCTATCTACTATGTGTTTTTCTAAGTTCGTTACCTTGCATGGAATGTCATTCTCAATTGCTTTTGTTCAGGTTTCCATTAAGGTCAATTCAGAAGGAAAGTGTACAGCAGCTGGCAGAGTTAAAGCAGAGCCCTTTCCACATTTGTCAAAGGCACAAACCATTTTCTGCCTCCGTTGTTTGCTACAAGAAGAGGAAATCCATTGAGGAGAGGGTGGGACTAGTTTGTAAATATGTATAAAAAAATTTTGCAGTTGTATTAAGTAACAAAAATTACAAAACAGTCATATTATTATTACCAACTAACTGAATTACATGTGACATTATCACTACAATGATCTGGTTTTAAAATGGTGCTTTTCCTGTACTTTGTTATTCTCAGAGTCACTAAATTGATTGACTTACACTACGTAAAGCAACCAAACTAAGCTTGGTATATAAAATTCATTCAAATGCATTTTGATCCAGGCAGTGGAGAACCAGGGTCGCAAAGTATTCAGATACTCGAAAGCGAACTCTGATGTCGTAGGCATATGGCGAAACATGACAGTCCGGGAAATTGCACAAGTGCTTAACAAGGATGTTGGTATGTATATTTTTAATAGCTATAGTTTAAACAAATTTGTTAAGTTTATAAAAAAGATTGTCTTTGTTACTGAACAAAATGTCTTTCAATATTTCAAATAGTGCCCAATTGTTTCAAGAAATGAGAAGTCTAAGAATTAATTGGATACAAATACTGACAAATCAATTTCAAACCTTGAAATGGCTTTGTTTTAAATTTACGATTGATAATTTTTAAATACAAAGATTGAAATCAAAGAAAACATCCTTCGACCCGGCAGGACTGAAACCTGCGACCACAGGATTCCGTCCTCATAGCTTTTATCAAGTAAGCTACAGGTCGAGTTTATTAAGTCGTCCAATTTCTTCTGTGTCTGTATAGATCTTTGCATTGTTTGATCTTTGTATTTAATAATTATAACAAACTAATGGAGTTATTTCACATAAAAAATTAACACAAATCAACAGTATATGTTTAAGATTAATTTTTGCAATATCTAGAAGAATATTATGATTGTGGATGTTAGGCTCAAAAATAAAGTTCAAGACATACAAGCATACAGCAGTAGTCCTTTAGACACAGACCTCTTCTTAGTAAGCCGGTTAAGAGGTCTTTTCAAACGTTGACGTCACCACGTGAAGCAGCTTGCAACAGTCATGGAACGAATAAGAGTGGAAATGCTGCAAGATGAAGGAGTCAGTGATGAATATAAGAAGAAGTTAAGAGATAGATTCGACAAGTCACAGGTGAGCTATGTAGTGGGAAGGAACTTGAAGACTTATGGAAGTTATTAAAAAAAAATGGTAACAAATGTGGTAATCGAGGTATGTTGTGTGTCTAAGAGGAAGAAAGGATGTCTAAACATGAATGTATGTTAGGAAATGAAACTATTTTTCCGGATTTAAATCGCGTATATTTGTTTTTTCAAACAAATCGACGTTTCGGGCCCTTTACATGTCTTATGGTCACGGTTGACTGAGATGGTACAGTCTTTAACCAGTTATGTCTAATATTAAAGCAAACCACCCTATTTTTTCACTTTAGTTATTAATTAAATACCTTATTTTTAATTTTACAAAAGAAAACATTCCAATTTACGCTACATTAAGTTTTACACATTATTTAATTGAATGAATTTTTATTAAGTTCAATTTATTATTAATTAATAATAGAAATTAGAATAAACTAAAACATATTAATTAGTACGGCAGTCTTATGTTTGTTTGGGATTTTTCATCAGAGGAAATACTGGATCCCAAACTGGTAGTACGGAGAAACCATCTTCCCTGTTGAAATTAGGATGTTTTTTAATTTCAATGGCCTCTCGCAGTATCCAATCAATGTCTGGTAGTGAGTGTTGGGTGTGATAGAAACAACATGAAAGTAGGGTGAATGCTGTAGAAATTAGAGCTTCATGCGATTATCATACTGTTCCGCACCACGCAACAGAGTGCGCAGGACGACGGATCATGCGCCCATGTACGCTGCACGTGACGGATCATGTACGGCCTGTGTTTTCCATACAAACGGAGTAACTTTGCTATAACGTTAATACCGGTATAACATTATAATAACGTTAAAAAACGAAGCTCCGCACATCGTTGCGTGGCGCGGAGCAATGTGATAGGTAATCGCCTTACGCAATATGTACCTACGTTATAAGTAAGCAGTAGAGCTCCTTGTGAAAGAGTGAGTCCAGGTAAGTATTGCCACCTTACCTATTTCCGCCGCCAAGCAGTAATGTTTTAGCATTACTGTAATCCGGTTTTGAAGGGCAAGGGTGCTGATGAAATTGCAGTCACACGGGACGTGTCTACTTATGTCTCAGGGTGACGGGCGCAGAGGCAGTGCCCCTCAGATCTTTGCGATTTGAAGCTCCGAGTGGCACTGTAACTGTTATGTATAGGCGTGTAGCTTACCATCAGGCGCACGACTTGTTCGTCCCGTCACTTGATATTAAAAAAAAGTTTTTAAAGACATAATGCCGACCAGTAAGTGGGCGTTGTAGTATGAAAGTTGATGAAGTGACCAGGATAGATAGGGGGATGCTTTGGTCATGTAGAAAGAATGAATGCTGGTAGATTGACGGCACAAATTCATAAAGTGTGGTTGAAGGCGCGAGAAGGTGAGGTAAACCTCGGCGTACATATCTCAATCAGATTGGGGATGTCCTTAAAAAAGGTCGCATGTAGAGATTGATGGGAGTGGAGGAGGCAAAGGAGGTTTGTCGGGAGCGTAGCAAGTGGAGATCCTTAGTCTCTGCCCACCCCGGTGGAAGACAGACGTGATGATATGTATGTATGCATGTATCTAGAAGAAATTAATTCTTTACTGCTACCAATTAAAAACATAACAGGTAACAAGCCGAGTGTGGTGCAGCACGCAACAGTTTTCTCTAAATGACACATCAAGTCAACTGCACGTAATTGTTTTATAGGGAACTCGTGAACTAACAGCGTTTATAAACTAGTTTAGAGTGAGCATACATAATACTTGATGTCTTATCTTTTAATACAGATCACGTGTTTCGAGCGTTAGAGTTCGCAGACAAGAATTCAGACAGTCAGTATAAGGAGGACACAGTGGTGCACAACCCGCAGGTGATCCGCGATGTGGTAAAAATTTCCGGCTGCCGTTTCAAGATCGTGCCGCCCCCAGATAAGGCGCTCGAAACGGAGGAGGTACAATTTGGTTTTTTCTTTCTTTTAAAGTAACACTTAGCTCTCATCATATATGATGAGATGATATCACCGAATGATGATTCCGCTAACCTGAAGTTAACGAAGACACGTATTTATTACACTTAGTCGCTTTACCTAAAATAAAAAAGGTAAAAATAGGTAAAAACCTATTTTTACCTTCATTACCACGCTTTCGGTTTAGGCTTAATGGCCCGAACATTTGTAAAGTTGTTATTCTGCCCGTGTGGCATACAATGTTTTCACACTTAGATGAAAGCTAAAAACTTTAAGAGAAAAAGATACTTAAAAATGAGGGTGTGTCAGACAGGAGTCTTCTATCCCAGAAAATGTCGACAAAAATAAAAACTACACAAGTTCATCATCATTACATGAACAATGCGGAAGTTATAACCATCTAACGACCTTGTCACTCCGTGATGAACTAGCCCTGGGAGACAGGAATGTGTGCAACAATAAATTATGCAGCACTAAATCGTAAGATCTAAGATTTTCCAAATTAACCAACCTGAAAAGAAAGAAATCGAAAACACTTAAGAAACTAAAATCAGCAAAGTTAAATTTACACAAGGTTGTCCTTGATGAAGATGGAGATGAAGATGAAGGTGAAGATGGCCGAACAAGTGAAAGATCTAGAGTTACATCTTCAATCGCGAACTAAAGACCTACTTTCTACGCAGAAACAACTAGAAGAACTTTCAGCTGCAATTAATGAACTTTTAAAGCTGGGTACTGAGTATAAAGAACTTACTCAAGTCCTTCTTCAGGATGAGCTTAGTGAAACAAATGATCCAGTAGAAATAAATCAGACTCTATCCCCAGCACCCACATCATCAACGCAACCAGCACGTGCATCGTATGCCAGCGTTGCTGCAGGAAAACGTATCTGCCACTATAACTGTTGAAATTCGCCACAGTCAACGGTCAACCAAGACTATTAGAACTCCTACCAGGCCATCCAGAAGAACGGTAGTTTTTTCTGATAAAATAGGCGTAAGATTAGGCCACCACCTAAGTAACCACACAACAAAGGGTAGTCAACTATTGCTATCCAGGAGTTAATTTTAGTCAAATTATTACACTGTTAAGTGGTTGCAAATAAACTACAACATATTAATTAGTACTGCAGTCTTATGTCTGTTTGGGATTTTTCGTCAGAGGAAATACTGGATCCCAAACTGGTGGTACGGAGAAACCATCTTCCCTGTTGAAATTAGGATGTTTTTTAATTTTAATGGCCTCTCGCAGCATCCAATCAATGTCTGGTAGTGAGTGTTGGGTGTGACAGAAACAACATGAAAGTAGGGTGAATGCTGTAGAAATTAGAGCTTTAGGCGATTATCATACTGCCCCGCACCACGCAGCAGAGTGCGCAGGACGACGGATCATGCGTCCATGTACGCCACACGTGACGGATCATGAACGGCCTGTGTTTTCTATACAAACCGAGAAACTTCGCTATAACGTTAATACCGGTATAACGTTATAAAGAAGTAAATAGTAGCATTGACGTGTTCTTGAGAATTCATGAGAAGTGTGGGTGTAAATTCATACTAAGTGCCCTTACTGTTCTAACCTAGGCATCGCTCGTAATAAGTTTATATATAACATAAACTCGCACATTCATAATTTGACTTGCCGTCATAGTGACGTTATATTTTGTTTTGACATTAATAAGTTCGTAAGGAACTTCAAACTTTTTTAGGATAATTTACTTTTACCCATAAGGTATCTGAGACATATAGCTAGTTTGCTATCTTTTAATATTAAGGACGCTGTTATAGAAGATATAACACAGTCCCACGACAATGCTCCTACTTTAAGTAGCAACAGTATACTTATTACTAACCATAATTTAAACTGAAAAACACGACAACAGAAAAGTCTAATCGTTTCCTTATAGTACATCAAAATAGTCAAGGCTTTTCTGGCAAAACATTAGAAATAAGTCTTTTTTTGCACGATATTTCCGTTGACGTGTTTTGTGTTACAGAACACTGGCTGAAAGACTACGAAGCAATTAACAACATAGAAAATTATGTAATAGTCAGTTCATTCATAAGAAATAGCTTAAGTAGAGGTGGATCCATGATTATTATTAAGCGTAACTTAAAATTTAAAGAGCGTAAGGATATCACAGATCTTTCTACTGAACGAACTATTGAGATTTCATGTGTGGAATTGGATCAGTTTGTCGTTTTATGTGTATACAGGCCCCCCTCTGCTAATTTTAACGAGTTTGAATTAATTATGGAAGATAGTTTAAAGCGGATTTTTCCAACCAAAAAAAAAAACGTAGTAATATGTGGAGATTTCAATGTAAACCTGTTGGAAAACTGTTCTACTTCTGTAAGACTCATTAATTTATTTAAAAGTTTTAACTTGATTAACCTTTTCTTAGAACCAATTCGCATCACTTCCTATTATACTTGTATTGATAACATCTTTTGTAACACAGACGCAGTGTCTAAATCAATAATTAATTGCTTACGATCAGACCATAGCGGCCAATTGACTTCTTTTAATTGTAAAATGAGCAAGAAGGTAGACCAATTTCTCTGCAGACCGATTACCACAGAACGAATCATTAGATTTCGAAATAATACCGGCAATAGCTTAAATTCCATACCCCATATACCGGAGGTTCCAAATACTTTATATAGCACGATACTTGGTTTAATTAAAAATGAACTTGATAATGTATTTAAATCGAAAACATTAACTTTCTATAGAGAGACTAAATTCAACGACTGGGCAACAGTAGATATTCATAAGATTAGGTCTCGTTTGTATGAGCTATATGCTATGAAAACTTATTATACTAATTCCAATTTCAATGAATATGTTAGAAATTATTTAAAAAAGTATGTGTAGTTGCAGGTTAAGTTTCACAGCGACAAAGTTAGACAATCGATGAATAAATCTTAAACTACTTGGAGCATAATAAATAAAGAGTCAGGTAGGGTTAAACAACACGATAGAGATGTAGTTTTAGAATTAGACAGCAAACTTATAAAATCTAAAGACAAGGTAGACCAAGCCTTTGAATCGTTCTTTTCGAAATTGCTGTGATCACTACAGAATCATTAAATTCCTCCCCTTCTCTTGCTATTGATCTCCTAAAGGAAAATGTTAACGTTTGTGGCAGTTTATTTAATTTCTGTCATATTAATTCACAAGACATCATAAAAGCTTTTAAATCAATACATATTAAAAAAACTGAAGATAACTGGGGCATATCAACCAAAGTTATAGACTCAGTTATTGATCTAATTTCCCCACATTTAGCTGTAGCTTTCAATAGGTGCGTTAATCAAAAGCGGTAAGAAAGTTGATCCTAGCAACTATAGGCCCATTTCAATTTTACCAGCTTTAAGTAAAATATTCGATAAGGTTATGCTGACTGAATTACTGGTCCTATTTCGGTAGGAATCATATTTTTCATAGTGAACAATACGGATTTACTAGTGGTAGATCGATTAGCGATGCGGGGGTAGCGTTACTAAAACACATCTTTGATGCTTGAGAAAGGTCGCTATTGGTGTTTTCTGTGACCTCTCAAAGGCATTTGATTGCATTGATCTTATTACTCTTATTAGGAAGCTGGAACATTACGGTGTAAATGGCAAGGCGTCGAAACTGTCTCGTCATATCTCAACGGTAGAATTCAGAAAGTAGACATAAATGGAGTGACTTCTTTGGGTTCTCCGGTAAAAATGGGTGTTCCCCAGGGCTCAATACTTGGACCTTTCTTATTTCTAATTTATATTAATGATCTGCCATTCTTTGTTAAGGACTATTGCGAAATAGTGTTGTTTGCTGATGACACATCCTTGATTTTTAAAACAGACAGACATGACATTAACTATGACCGTATTAATGATACCCTCTCTAAGGTAGTTTATTGGTTTAATGCTAACAATTTATTGCTTAATGCCAAGAAGACAAAATGTGTTAAATTTGAATTACCTAACGTAAAATCGACTAGTCCAAGCATAGA
>NW_020653762.1:1535770-1554361 GCF_003589595.1 Hyposmocoma kahamanoa
TCCACACAAATTTGATTCAAAGTGTATTCCATAGCATTTAAGTTTATTTGAAAAGAGCAATCCCTAGAGTTTCTTGCTCGTTCTTCTCAGAGAGGTCAGCGTAGTGAACGAGCAGTAACTTAAATGTCACGTTTTCAAGTGTAAATTTATTATACCTATGAAATAAATAATCTTTGACTTTGACTTTGACTTAGTCGTCGTGATAAGGAACACTTTAAAAATTCGAAATAATCACAGACTTACATAGTAGGTGTGTCAGCAAAAAGGTTTACCAACACTGCCCCTTACACGAGCAATCATAATCAAGTAATAAAAACCCTTCCGGCTGGTTTGCCCAGAATGTCATTATGTACTACTCGACATTAAGTTTAAACCTCAAAAATCCCTTTTCCCAAAATTACTGATTTCCATAATAATAATAACGCACACACTCAACATAGCCCTGCACTAGGTAAACCCTGTGTCGTGGATACCATGGACACACACATAGGACCACCACAAATTACACCCAAACTCAAATAAATAAATGAAAAAAAAAAAAACAAAATAAATGTAGGCCATACATATATTTACTACAAGAAAACGGCATGACATTTTATTCGAAAGTTATTATAAAAAACGGATGAATTACAAACCGGCGAACTAACTAAAATTCAGTTTTTTGCAGAATATTTCGACTATTAAAAAGAGAACCCAGTGTCTAATTAGTACTCGCAAAGAATTATTTTTTTGTTTCGAGAAGAGTATTTTATATTTTCGTTTAGTTAATAATTTTAAATTTTTATTGAATTTGTATACAATTATTTTTTGTGAAATTACTCCACTGGTTTGTTATAATTATTAATACAAAGATTGAACACTCAGAAAACATTTCTTGGATCCGGCCGGATTCGAACCGAACGTCTTCTAGCTTACCGTGGCAGACGCTATACCAACTAAGCCACGGTACGAACCAGCGGACCTCACGAATTTTTCTCTGTGCTTGCGTCATGTCTTTATATTTGGTTTTTCAACGACTTTTTAGTCGTACCGCTGGTTGGTTCCGTGGCTTAGTTGGTATACCGTCTGTCACGGGCAGCTAGAAGACGTCGTTTCGAATCCGGCCGGATCGGAGGAATTTTTTCTGGGTGTTCGATCTTTGTATTATTAATTATAATAATTTTAAGTTACAATAAAGTTTCACTAACTGTACCCAAATTTGACAGTTTCAATGTGAGAATCAGTCAATTTGGGAAAAGCGATTTTTGAGGCTTGAACAATATGTTGAGTAGTACATAATGACATTCTGACCAAATGACGCGAGAGCACAAAATACAATAATAGTTCGGTCACCTAAACTAAACCCAAAGATTTTACGATCAACTCATGCTTTGCCTTAGGCAATGCTTTTGTAAACAGGTCTGCCTCTAACTCTGTTGATGACTTGTACTATAAACAGACTACTTTATCATCAACACATTCTTGAATGAAGTGATGATGAACGTCTATGTGGTTAGTTCTCCTAAAACATTCATTCTCTACCATTTTGAATGTGCTACGGTTGTCATTAAAAATTGTTATAGGTTCTGGTGGTGACAGGCTCCTGTATTTGTGTTCGAATAAAAATTTTTTCAAGAATTTTGCCTCTTTTATAGAACTCCCAAGAGCATAGTATTCAGCTTCGGTGCTAGAACAAACCACGTTTTGTGGTTTGTGACTGTACTAATTTACGATGCAAAAGCCGAACCTACTCAGAAACTCTGAATATGACTTTCGATCAGTGTTATCCCCCGCCCAATCTGCGTCGGATTAGATTTCAACTTTATTATTACCTCTCCTAAAATTGAGACCATAGGTAGTTGTTCCTGAAAGACACGGCAGTACACGTTTAGCTGCGAGGCAGTGCGATTCATTATAATAAGTGGTATATTGGCTGAGTTTACTGCACGCAAATGCAATATGCAATGGATGTGTGCTAACAGCGAGATACATTAAACTACTAATAAGTCCCTGATACGGAAACCGCGTATCGATTGTTTCTGCTTTCGGCAGATTGCAATTGACTTCCATAGGAGCCGCTACTTCGTAATAATCTGCTAAATTTTGTTAACAGACTTTTTACATATTCCGACTGTGTCAGCTTTAAAGTCCCGTGCTCCCGGTTCCTTTCAACCTTCATACCCAATGCTTGCTTTACAGGTCCAAGCAATTTGATCTTAAAGTTGGAACTGAGCATCTTACATAGCATACTTTTTTGTTGTTCATTTGAACTGAATATGAAGAAGTCATCAGCATAAAGTGCTATAATGATTATAATAAACACATTTTTCAGTCTTCAATTGCGTATAGCCATTGGTAGTTAAAACTTTATGCACTTTTTCATTTTAACCTCTATTGGCTTGTTTGAGTCCATATAAACTCTTCTTGAGTAAACATACTTTGTTCTGCCCCATTCATTAAGATTTCCGTTAAGGAATGCCGTATTAACATCTGAATATTCGATGTCCATATCATTTTCATTTCCAATTGCAAATAATAAACATAATGTGCAATGTCTAACAACTGGTGCAAAAGTTTCTTCATAATCCACACCATATTGCTAAGTGAAAACTTTTGCAACGAAGCGAGCTTTAAATTTCTCAAAATTTCCACTTGGATCAACTTTTTCTTTGAAAACCCATTTACATTTAATGATAATTCCATGTTTAGGTCGATCAACAAGTTCCCAGACTCTACGTGACAAAAGTGAATTATATTCTTCTTTCATAGCTTCTAATTAAAATTTCGCTTTTTCACATGATTTTATAGCTTGATTTATAGGCCTAGAATTATCAGTAATTTGAAAACCTGACGCATTCTGTAGTTATAAATCATCTGTGATTAAATATTATTCAACAAAGACTCAGCGTCTCCGTGTTCATCAGATGGAACTATAGTTTGAACATCAGGTTCTTCAACGACGTCTAGAACTTCATTATTGATAGACAAAACTCTTGGTGTAGCATACTCTTTGTTGTCATAATCATTTAAATGTGCATCTAAAGTGTTTACATTAGTTACAGTAATATCAACAGTGTTAATTAAATCTTTAAAACATTCATTGTCCTTTGCAGTTTTAAATTGAATACATCTAACCGTTTCAATAAATTCAACAGAACGAGTTTTTATAATTTTATTGCCATCAACTGGATCACCAAGTATGTAACCTTTAGTATGAGCACAATATCCTAACATGATATAGGGTTTTCATTTGGGATCAAGTTTTGTACGCTGATGTTGCGGAGTAAGAGCAAATGCTGTGCTACCAAATACTCGAAGATGACTGAGATTCACTTTACTAGCAGTCCTACCTGAAGAGCTATTTCAGGAGTAGCTTTAGTCAAAGCAGCAGTTGGACTATGATTTTTTAAATAACAAGCAGTGTTTACTGCTTCAACCCAATGTTTCTTCACTGCAAGACTCTGGCTTTTTCAACTAACGTCCTATTCAAACGGAATTAATATTTCCTAAATAGTGATCCATAGAATTGTAGTTTTCGTATTTAATTTGCGAAAGTTTTTTCTTCAAGAGAATTCTTCGACTTATGTCAGAATTTTCATAGGCGGCCTTTAGGTTTCTCCACGCATCTGCAGTAGTCTTTACATTTCTTACATGTGGATAGCAAATGGGGTGTATATTCAAACAAATTTTTGCGTATGCTTTCTGATCTTTTGAAGAATCAGCAGTCGCTTCTTCGAAACCATTGCTAAATTCCATAGTCCATGGTCTATCAATAATAATTTCATTTGATATTTCCACGTACCATAATTTGAAACACCTTCCAGTTTTTCTATAGTCATGCTTATTGTGAGAACAATGCCCATAACCAAAAGACGAGAGAGTCTTCTATCACAGAAAATCTCGACAAAAATAAAAACAACACAAGTTGTCGTGAATAATAATAATAATATGTTTATTTCTCCACAAAAATACGTCCAGAAGGTTCTCAGTAATTTAAGAAACATTAACAGCTTTTTGTAGGAGCTGGTGTCTGTTAAAGGCTTAACACCTGTACTACTAGTAACCAGGCCTTCACCCTTGGGTATAATACAAAATATATTATGGCATTACTAAGAAAATATTAAACATTGTAAGAGAGAAACAAAATAGGAGAAATACAAAATTAAAGAATTTTTACACATATACACTATTGAACTTTAGATAGATGAATTTAATTGTAAATTGTACTTTTAAACTGAAAGTAAAACTTAAATTTAAAATGAGTGTGTGTGAATGTGTGTGCGCGTGTGCGTGTGTTTTTGTATGCGTGTGTGTGCTTGTATGTGCACATGTAAATATATGGTAATCTTACAGATCAGCAAAACCTTGAGTCACACTATTGGATGAAGTATAGCTTCAGTATCCCCATAATTTAACGTTTGCACCAGTTTACCTACTTCTTTTTATATTCAAATTTATTTAAATCAAAGATGTTACGTTCGCGATGCAATCTATTATATAGAAAACATCCCAGGAAGCAGAAGAATTCATGACTGAATGCAGTCTTGAAATGGTTGTAAGAAGCCACTAAGCAATGTCGTCTATTAGAGGCTCTGTCATAGGGTGTGAAGGAATGTTGCGTCAACACAGTCCAGATGAAGAAAACAATGTATTGATTCTTAAGTCGTCGTGACAAGGAAAAAAATCTTAAATTAAAGATCGAAATAATCACAGACTTGCATAGGTGTGTTAGCAAAAAGGTTTACTAACAGGATGGAGAATTTATTCGTGTTATGTTTAATTTACAACATTTTAAGTATCACGGAACAAAATGTTATATAGTAATAGTTAGTCTATATACATATTGTCCTACTACTGGGCACAGGCCTCTTCTCGCAATTCAAGTGCTCGGGCTGTGGTTATCGCACGCGTCCAATGCGGCACTTCACCGCATCATTAAAATGTTTCGTAGACGGCTGCAGGTTTCCTTAATTTTAAAACTGAAACTGAATTAACTAAAGCCCTGAGAAACGTACGAAGCGTCGCTTACGCCTTTTCTACAAAACACCGACGATGTCGGCTAAGGTTACTCCGACGGGTGGTCGTGTCGACTCGCCCGGGGCGTTTCAGCACGGACACGCACGACATCAACACCGACGTTAGAAATCGCTTTGCGAAATAGTTCGAGGAAGCCGCGAACGCCGTCCGGGAGACGGCGGTCGAAAACGGTACTGTGACTCCGCGAATCGGTGCAGAGCCAAGACGCGGCGCCGGCGCCTCCGGCCCCGCGCTCGGCGCTGCGGCCGCGGCCGCCCGTGGTGTGCGTCATGGGCCACGTGGACCACGGCAAGACCACGCTGCTGGACGCGCTGCGGGGGACCAGCGAGGCGGCGCGCGAGCGCGGCGGCATCACGCAGCACATCGGCGCCTTCGACGGTGAGCGCGGCCGCCGGCCCCGACGCCGGCCCGGCCGCCGACCCTGACCGCCGACCCTGACCGTCCCCCCGCAGTGTCGCTGCCGGCGGGCCAGCGCGCCACGTTCCTGGACACGCCGGGCCACGCCGCCTTCGCCGCCATGCGCGCGCGCGGCGCCGCGGCCACCGACGTCGCGGTGCTGGTGCTGGCGGCCGACGACGGCGTGCGGCCGCAGACGCTGGAGGCCGCGGCCGCGGCGCGCCGGGCGCGAGGTCGGCTCCCGCGGCGGCTGGCGCGCTCCGCCGCCCGCCCGCCCTGACGACGCCGCTTCTCTTGCAGTGCCCGTGCTGGTGGCGGTCACCAAAACCGACAAGCCGGGCGCGGACGTTGTAGGTGTGCCGGGGCAGCCCCGCGCCGGTGGCCCCGCGACGCGAGCCTGCCCGAGACCCCCCTCCGCAGGAGCGCGCGCTGCGCGAGCTGGCGCGGCACGGGCTGGTCTGCGAGGCGCTGGGCGGCGACGTGCAGGCGGTGCCGGTGTCGGCCCTCCGAAGGACGAACCTGGACGCGCTGCTGGAGGCGCTGACCCTGCAGGCGCAACTGATGGAGCTGAAGGCCGACCCCGGCGGACCCGTCGAGGGAGTCGTGTTGGAAGCCCGGCTGGACTCCCGGGCCGGGCAAGTGACCGCAAACGTTGGACTAGACCGTCCCGTTGTTCCGATGTTAGTATAGGCCGTGACCGTTTTAACGTGGCCGTTGTTGCTTGACAGCAAACAAGCGACGGTGTTAGTGCAGCGCGGCACGTTGCGGCGCGGCTGCGTGCTCGTCGCCGGCTCGGGTTGGGGTAAGGTGCGTCACAAAAATCCTTAGCGTACCCGTTACGAAGTGAGGTTCCATAGTCACCTACCCCGTGACCTATGTCGTTTTATTTATACCTACTCTAAGTAACGAAATACGGAATGTCCCATTCCAGATTTTAACCTACGAAAAATTACAAAAATACGAAATACCTAAAGTACTTTACAAAACATGCCAACGAAATGACTTCGCACCCGTTGTATGCATTTCTGTCAAAAAAGACGCTTATTATTCGCCATTACGCATGCCAACGTTTCCCTGTTAGGATCAAATCAGGTTCACTTCGCTTCTCCCTAAATTTTTTGCCTTTATTTTATTAGCCGGTGTCTCGGTGAAAACACGAGTTTAAATATTTCCAGAGAAAGAACCAGCTGGTATTAAATCAGGTAAACCTGGATGGCCAGATTGTTGCTCCGAAACTTTACATTTTTTCTTGAGATGCCCTTTACATCAAAGTGCTCGTAGAGAAAAATGGTTGTTGTCACGATAGGTTCGGATGCTGAAAAACTCTGAAGGCAGGACAATTCAAGAAGCCCCACCGTCTACACCCGTGTCAGTACAGGGTTGGCGAGAATTGCCTTCAGCTGGAGATCAGGTGCTTGAAGTCGCTTCGGAGGTAAACCTATGTACATTACAAGGTTCGTTTTTGTGTCCCGAATTCTCGGGCAGTTAACATTCTATCTGAATTGTTCAGAAACGCGCAAACGAGGTAATGAAATGGCGTCATAACCAACGCATGAAAGAGAAGCAAGCGCAAGACCTGACCATGATCGAAGCGAAGGAAGCGGAGCACCGGCAGCAGTACAAAGCGCAGCTGGCCAAGAAGAGAGCCATGGGCCGATTCAGGTTAAGACCTGATGGGCCCAGGCAAAAGATGATACAGGAAGACACGCATCCTACGCTCAGTTTGGTTATCAAAGGTAAATTACTGGGAACAGCGAGCGTAAATAATACTAGAGACACAAAACGAAACACTACAAACAGTTGTCTAAAATATGCCACCACTTTACAAATTTAAAGACCAGCTTTGAATATATTTGTCTCATTTTTTCTAATGTCAAACTTATTAAGTTCAGTCATAATATGTCAAAATGAAATAGTCATAGTGCATTAAAGGATACGACCAGTGTTACCGATTTAGAAATATTTTTTTCTAATTTCTTGTAGCGTCTCTGGTGCGTGGTGGAAAGATGTCTCTTTGTTGTGGTGTTGTGGAGATAGAAATCAGAAATAGAATGAACGAGTGCGTGAAATATACGTAAAAATGTATGAATTTAACAATCTACGCTTGGATTTCATAGTTCTTTCAAATAAATTGTAAATATGAAAAGATGACTTTCTAATCTAAGGAATCCATTGCTTTTCTAGTATTTTTTTATTGTATAAAGTTGATGAAAATTCTGTCTTCCGACGAAATATCTGTTTCTATTTAACGAACACAGATTTATAAAGGGGTGGTATTACAAATTACTTGATACACAAAACATTTAAGTATACTTTATTGCAAATTATTAAACGTCACTGCGCAGCATTAGCTTGTGGTACAATTGTCTCGTGTCTTGTTACTCAAAATATCTTTCCGTAAAAGTCGTATAATTGTTATCCACTCCGCCCTGCGCGTATGATCTTTAGGTATTCTGGGTTACAAACAAAATATCATTTTATCACTTTTTAATACGAAGTCATTAACTCTCAATATTATGGGCAAATGAAAATTGATTTACTGGCAACATTGATGTTTAAAATAAATTTATTTCATTTTTATTTTTGTTTACGATAATCTAAACCAACAAAACAAACTTACATGTGAAAAGTGACGCCAGTAGTTTTATGATCATTTTCGAACCGAGAATTCATCGGGAATTGCAAATTTTAATTATCCATTTCACCATTTTTAATACTTTTTTGTCACGTCTCGGTGATTCATTCGAATTCAAGAAGGTGACTGATGTCACTGTTTTCTGCAGACAACAGTGCCGTAGCTACCGTTTGGAGCCGCATATTGCGCATCTATTGTTTACAAGTATAATATAATTGCCTTAGAATTAGTACTACTTGGTGCACTCTTTATTATTTTCTATGAGCCGTTGGATCAGTAACTCAAAGAGGATCCGTGCTTTTGAGATCAAAAGCCGTGTCATTTCTCCCCATCTTTCGGTGAACCACAAAGTCGTCGCGGTTTCGGTTTTTTTCGGTTAAAGTTAAGATTACCTCAAAATGTTCTATTTTTTGTTGCGTTTCTTCTTACTCCAGTACGGTGACTGTTACAAATTGTACGGGATCTAGGAGTAATTCACGACTCTAAATTATTATTTGATTCACACATAGATAGCATGGTTGCTAAAGCCTCCAGGTCCCTCGGATTTGTCATGCGCTGTGCAAAGGATTTTACCCAAGTGAAAACTCAAGATATTGTACTGCTCATTTGTCCGCAGCATCTTGGAATATGCCAGCCAAATTTGGAATCCACGATACGATACTTATATTTCGCGTTTAGAAAATATTCAAAAAAAATTTATTTTATTTTATTATATATATATTTCTTTGTTACCGTACAAATGACTCTAACAATACTTTTAGCTATTACTCCCTTTGTAAGAAGCACCATCTGTTACCTCTAGTATTACGTCGTGAGATAGGTGACTTGATGTTACTATTAAAAATAGCATCAAGCTCCATTGACTGTCCAGAACTGCTATCTCAGTTATTGCTGAGAGTCCCCTGTAAGTCATTAAGAAATAATTCGCTATTGTATCTACCACCAACTCATACCAATTATAGACAGGACGAGTTTATGTGGCGTGCCAGCAGTAACTTTAATGAATTGTGTAAAATCATTAACCTAGATTTATTTAATACAAGTGTGACTTCGGCGAGGAATGCATTGGTGAGGCATTTTTGTGACTCCTGTTGATGTTTACTTTTTAATTTTTCTCTATGTTTGTAATTGATTATTTTTTCTTTCTTGAAAATTGTGTGCTAGAACTTGAAAATCGATTGTTATTTGTGAGGACCTGTAATTGGCTTTATGTCGTTATTATTATTACTTAATTTAGTTTTAAGCTGTTGGTCTTCCTAATAAATAAATAAATAAATAAATAAATTCCGGAACAGGTCCACGGGGAAGACGGCGGCCGGAGCGCAAGACGGGTCCTACCAGTATCGGGTTTATTTTGTACTCAATTACAATTTCAATTTACAGGCGACGTCGACGGATCGGTGGAGGCAATTCTGGATATCCTAGAAACGTACGACGAACACGACACGGTCAGGCTCGATCTGGTGCACTACGGCGTGGGCCCGGTCACGCCCAACGACATAGAGGTAGTTCCGCGTTTTTTATTACCGACATCGATTCCGTAAAGGTGTTTTTCTACCGGCAAGACGAGACGAGTGGAATTTGTATGACAAAATTTCAATTATCTCCCAGCGCATCTACGGTGGAAATATCTGGAGCGGTAAGGGGAGAATTGATATATTTGTTGACGGTATATTAAACCGTGTTGCTGCCTACATAGAGTAATATATATTATTATATAATATACGTATCACGGTATGTATCTCGCGCGAGCTCGCGACGGTCATTAATAATAATAATAGTAAATCAATCATTTATTTGGCATTCAAGACCCACTTGTCAGTAAATACATACATTTTTAAACTTATGACTATTGTTAGTAAACAGAGATAAAACATAAAAACACACATTATTTCGCTCGAGGCGCCGCCGACTACCCCATCACCTCAACAGAACCTGGACGAAATGACGAAGCAAACGTTTTCAGGATGTTGTTAGGACTAGAACGCAGTCCAGAGAGTAGTGACGCCGTCTTTTTTCGCATCACAGCAAAAAAGTCTTCTACTCCCGCTTGAGCAAACATCGACGAAACGCTGGAATGTCGCGGTAGTCCCAACAGCATCCTGAAACCGTTATTATATTGAGCGCGCAGGGCGCAGAGTGCCTTCTGCGTATAGTTGACACACAGACCACCTGTGTAGAAGGATTGACAATACGCCTTGAATAAAGTTATTTTGGCTTCCTCACTAACGCGGGCGAATCTATGTGCCAACATATTACATCTGGCAGCCAACGCCCTACGTTCCCGATCAATATCAGTTTGGTCTTTAAGATCCTCCGTCAAGTAATGTCCTAGATATTTAAATCTGCTCACCCTCTTTAGTGCCACCTCATTTAGATTAATTCTAGGTTCATAAGACATCACTCTACCGGGGATCCCAAAGACCATAAACTCACTCTTGACACAATTGTATACAAGGCCGTGAGTACTCGTATACTGCTCACAAAACCGAAGGAGCTACGCAATTGAGCCCACCGTTGCACCCAGGAGCACCATATCTTGGCATAACTAATGTTATTTACGCTGATGCTGAATCCGACAGGTTTACTGCTGAGTCCAACGATCGGCCCGTTTACGTACAGGTACTCCCCCGCACTCAAATTTGTATGCATCCGAGAGAGCCCCTCCCCACCTCACATTATTTTGCTGGTTCGTGTATCAGCACTTTAGCACACTTATTAGGTCCGTGTGTACGCCTGCCTTCTCGAGCTTTAGAGAGATCAAGAAAACAGGCGTACACCGGTGTGCGTCTCTCCGTGTAGTATCGGACAGTCTGCTTAAGACATAATATGGCGCTTTCTGTGGAAAGACCTGACCTAAAGCGGAACTGTTTGTTCAAATATTTGTCCAGCAGACTATCCAACACCTTAGCAACAATTGTGGCCAGCGATATCGGACTGTAATTTTCATGACTGGTAATATCCTCCGTTTTATGTTTAAGTACTGGCACCGCTATAGTTTTCATCAGCATTTCTGCCTCATACACAGAGAGAAGAACATGGTTAACATTCTGGGAAGATGCACTCTCGCACACTTCAGGTGCATAAATGCAAAACCTCCCGCTCATTCTCGGTTCCAGCATCAAGCGGGCTGTGTGGCATAGTTAGCAGGGAAGAAACTTGAAATTTGTCCGTAAACATGTTAGCTATGTCTCTCTCAGTGTTGCAACCTTTTTTTTTTTTTTTTGGCAAACTCGGCTTAACGTTCAGTTTATTGGTCAACTTCCAATACTCGACGAAGTTCTTGGAGGCTCTATGCGTTGCTATTATATCCCTTCTGATCTGTTCCTCATTTTTCTGACACCGCTTTAATGTGCTTCTGAAGTTTTTTTTACTTTCACGCATTTATGCCAAACTGTACCGGTTTTGGGTTAAATTGCGAATATAATCGGTTAAATTAATATTTATCGCGATAATGTGGGGTAAGATGGCTTCATCCGGATCTTCTTCCGTTAACATGACGCGCTATTTCAGCCGCGCGGCGCTTATCGGTCCACCGACCGGACGGCACTGAACGTTCCCCGCCCGCAACACGACCACTGCGCGAGCTATTAACGGCAATTTTCGGCGGAAATATGATGGAAAGTCTCGTCCGGCCCCGCCGGAGGAAAGACCCTTGACGGCGCGTCCCCGCAGGTCGCCGAGGCGTTCGGGGCGACCGTGCTCCTGTTCAACGCCGACTGCGCGCCCGAGCTGGCGCTGGACGCCAGGCGCCGCGGCGTGCCCGTCCGGCGGCACGACGTCATCTACAGGCTGGTGGACGACGTCCGCGACGAGATCAGCGCCCGGATGCCGCTGGCCCGCGAGGAGGAGGCGCTCGGTGGGTGCGCGGGCGGGGCGGCGGGTGCCGGGCGCCGCTCCGCCGGCCCGCGCTGACCCGGCCTCTGCGCAGGCGAGGCCAAGGTGCTGCAGCGGTTCACGGTGACGGAGGGCAAGAGGAAGGTGCCGGTGGCCGGCGCGCGCTGCGTCAAGGGCGCGCTGCACCGGGACGCGCGGTTCCGCCTGCTGCGCGACGGCCGCGTGGTGCACGAGGGTGAGTCCGCCGCCGCCCCGCCCCGCCCCGCCCCGCCCCGCCCCGCCTGACGCTCGCTGCCCGCAGGCCCGCTGGCGTCCATGAAGCACCTCAAGGCCGAGGTGGCGACGGTCCCCAGCGGCACCGAGTGCGGCCTGCGGCTGGCCGACGCCGCGGTGGAGCTGCGCGCGGGCGACACGCTGCAGTGCTTCCGCCTGCGCGACGCCCGGCGGGCCACGCGCTGGGACCCCGGCTTCTAGGCCCCGCCCGCCCTTCCGCTTGTTCGCATTAAACTCTTCTTTACCCACACCGGCGTTTCATTCCCGGCCGGAGGGGGGCTGCCGGCGAGGCCGGACGGACATTGCAATTTCGAAGGCCACATTTCGATTCTCCGCTACCGGTGGATTCTCACTGCCGAGGATGTACGTTACGATTCCATTTTTATGAAGTGCGTACGATCAAAATACGACCTCGCCTTTTGTATCAATTTATTTCAATGCAATTTTCGAGCAGATCGATTTTATACAAAGCCAAATCGAATCGTCTAGTTGGAGCAACAAACATTTTGTAATTAATAACATCATTAAATTTTAAATATAACTATATATATTAAATATTTACAACAGATATTTAGTTATAAATAGTTTTTGCCCTCGATAGACGTCAACAGATTTTAAGCTCGTCCCGTTTAGAAGCAGAGATTCTCGGTGGAAATGATCTAGAATAAAGATGGACGAGGCAAGAATTAAAATTTGGTTAATGTAATATTGAACCATATTGCTGCCCACATAGAGTATTACACTCTGCAACGGAAACAGGATTTCTCGCGCGAAGTCGCGATGGTTAATAATATCAATCACCAGAATGTGGGGTACATACGTTTCGATATTAAAAAAAAATTATTTCATCTGATGTTCATCCTGTTAATGGAAGAACATCAGATGAAATAATTTGAAAAAATATATGTAAATAATAATAATTGACGGGACATGTTCATCAGCCGCGTGTTTACCATTAGACGAACTGACCAGCACTAAACCTTCACTATCCGCGACAACAGCGCGAGTTCGCGCGGGTTTTTAATGACAGTTTTCGGTGGAAATAGGCCGGTGAGATTGCTACTCTCCTTTCGATGGAGAACCACCTCGGCGCGTCACATTCCTTTAAAAGTAACTTTTTTATTCACCGAACTTTACACCCCGTTCGCTGCGACACTGATACATTTTTTTATTTTTCGATGGGGAAACCTTAATAAAAATTCTTTTTTTTTTTTTAAATAGACACCCGCTTGGCCACTATCTCACCTGATGTTAAACGACGATGGGAGGCGTTTGGCTAAAAAATGCCTATTCACTCTAGCCTTGGGTAGCCCCAAATTCTACTTTTCGGGAAATACAGATGCCGATAGAGCATTCCATTCCTTTGCCGTACGCATTAGAAAGGAGGAATCAAAGCGCTTAGCGCGAATAGGTGGAATATCAACGACAAGAATGGAGTGATCCAGACCTTCTAGTCGACCGAAGGAGAAACAGTGAGGGTGAAACTAAATTGAAAAGCTCCTGCGCACACACCCCGATTTGTATTCGATAGAAAACCGACAAGCAGGCTACTTTTCTGCGATGGTCGAGAAATTTGTAGTTTCCACTCCACAAGAGAATTATTGTTAATAAGTATCTTTGCTTTTCGCTGCACCGAGTCCAAGGCAGCAAACTGGTAATAGGCAGAGCCGTTCCAAAGGTGGCAGCAGTACTCCCTACACGATTAAACTTGTGCTTTACACAGATTTAAAAGCTGTTCAGGCGTGAAGTACCGCCTGACCTTGAAAAGTATGCCTAGTCTTCTGGCTGCAGTTTTTGCCAAGCACTCGATGTATCGCCCAAAGTTAAGGTTGGATGATAAGTCCAGACCAAGTAGCTCAAGGTGGTACCTTATCGGCACGGATACATCTCGGAAAGTCGAAGTAAGTTGTAGGGGATTCCGTTTTGATGTGAAAAGACATGCCTGTGTTTTAGCCGCATTAAACCTGACCCTGTTAACATCTCCTCAGTCGGAAGCCGCTTTCAGACTCAGGTTCAACCGGGTTACCATCGCGTCTCGCCGGATCTCTTCGCTGTTGTCTCGGGCGTCTGGCACATAACTCTCTACCGCTGTGCTGTCGTCTGCGTACCCAAAGATACCGGGCATCAGCAGCAGGTCGTTGATATGCAGCAAAAATAGAGTGGCGGAGAGGACAGATCCCTGAGGTACACTTTTATATATTTATACCATGAGAAAGACGAGTAACCATCTACAACTACACGGATTGACCTATCCTTCAGAAAATCGCCTATCTATGTGCGAAAGCCAACAGGAATTCCGTAAGCTGGAAGCTTGTTTAAATGTGTGGCATACGCAAGAAGATCCCCATTAGATCGACCACGGCGAAAACCATACTGTCGATCACTGAGAAGATCGTTATCTTCGAGGTATCCAAGGAGACGACTGTTCAATACGCGCTCCATAGTCTTACAGAGTACGGAGGTGATTGCGATAGGTCGATAATTAGATGGGTCGGCATGACTACCTTTCTTAGGTACAGGCTGTACATTTGCAAACTTCCAGGTTTTCGGGACTTGTCCAGAACTCATAGAGAGGCGATACAGGCGAGTCAACACCGGAGACAACTCGGGTGCACAGTTCCGCAGGACAATCGCTGGAATTCCGTCAGGGCCGCTGACTTTGTTGACGTCTAATTTGCGTAAAGTTTTCACACATACACACCTCTTTTTGACGGATTGTGATCTCGGGCATTTCCGAGTCACAGCGAGGTAGTGTAGGTGGTGTTTGCAAAGTAGCGTCAAGACGGGAGTTGGAAGTTGGGCTTTCTCTTTCCGCAGAAGCACACTCAGCGGCAAACCAAGGGCGAGCTTTGCCGCTGGAGGAGACTTCGAAATACGGAATAAAGTATTCCATAGCCCGAATAATCATCTCAGAGACGGCAGACGCGCAGCACGTCGGAGCGTCAGAAGAGAAGCACAGCTGCCGCCAGGGATAAGATGCAAAGAAATGCCGCATCGCATCCCAATCTGCTGACTTGTGTAGCCACATCCTCCTAGTACCTCTCGTACTGAGATCGGGTGGGGAGTAGACAGATACAGATTTCACCAGGCAATGATCGGATGTCCGTAGTGGGGACGAGATCGATACTATATATGACCGATAGCGGTCTGGATCGGTTGTCAGCAGAAGATCCAGGTAATTGGCTGTGTGGTCGTCAACGTCCGGTATCCGGGTAGCGCAACTCGCCAGCTGGGTGAGGTCTAGCGATAAAACACACATCCGCCTCTCTTCCAGTGTCGGTTTTTTGGTATGGGAACAACCATTCCTGGTGATGGGCATTAGTCCCCCAAAAAGACATGTTGCGCTTTAGGACACCGTTGTTGGACTTGTTTCCGCCGAGCTGCAGAGATAGTTGAACAGCCTAGTCGTCTCCGGGCCTCCAGAAAGCGACCGGTACACACTGGCGTAGGCTATTTATTCCAGTCCAGTGTCCACCAGAACCCACATTACTGAGAGATCGGGGTCTTCGAGGTTACGGAGACGTTTAGAACAGATGTCATCACGAGCGTAAACGCAGGTACCAGCGCGCTGCTTAAATTTGTGCTCCAGAATGTAACCTGGGTAATGCAAATGCAGCAGTGTCGGAAGGACATCTAATTTGGGTCTCCGTGAGGAAGAGCATGTGAGTCTCAAGATGGTGGTGGACAGATGAGAGATTGGAGTGCAGACCTCGGATGTTTGAGAGGTGCACTTTAAGTGAAAGGACGTGCATCCGCTGTTTGTTTGTTAGCCTTCCTCAATTTCCTTGACCTTTTCGTGTTAGGGGTAGAGTGAATGGGGAGAGCGAAGGCAGTTGTACGAGACACTACTCTGAAAGTCATGCGGCGCATACCCTATATGGTACGCCGATGGGAAACTAGACTGGAGCGCGCGGGAACGCCCGAACGTTACGTATTATCCGGTCGCTAACCGGCACGATGGAGCACCCCGGGATTTTTCGCGAGTTGGCGGGGCAGCCTTTCACTGGAAGCTAATCAGCTGGGCCCCCTACTACCTGCGGTCGGCCAGCGGAGCTCCGCGTCTAGGTTCCCAGCGCAACAACAAGGGAGCCCCGAGATCAACCAAATCAGTGCAACTGTACAGATCCTTCATTCTAGAGCGGCTACTCTGGGCGTCAAGCCGGACGACAGCCATAGCTGTTTGGCGGCTAGGCTTCGCCCAGAGGGTGGTCACCAGACACGACCAAGGTCTACCACCGGAATTTGTATCTTATTTGGCACCACCCAAGGGTCACGTATAGGGTCTCGAGGGTACAGCCTACGGACGCGAGCTACTTAACCCCCAACTGAATTATTAATATAATTATATTTTATAATATAATTATTTAATTAATACCCCAAGCTGAAACACAAAAACGATCTTCAATATTATACATACAGGTAATACTAGCTCAACTGATTATTTTGGATCATCTTCCAATGACAGTGATTAAAAATGTAAACTATGAAGTCTTTTTTGTTTTTCGTCAGATGTTTATTATTTAACTACAGGTTGTCCTTGTGAACTCTGTTAATGCAACTACACTTCAACAAGAGCTACTGGTTGTTATTGCCAGAATTTAAAATACTTACTTATTATTTATATTCAACTGTATATTGCTAAAGTAAATGTTAATCTGTTCTATCTAGAACAGAATACCAATGCCCCTAAAAGTAATCTAAATGATCACAGACAAACAGAATTTCAAATTGATCGTGAGAATCGTCTAATATGGTTACCTATACGTTTCTTCCACATCCCATTTCCGTCGCGATGAGAAGTGTCAAAAGGTGCCTCTTATTTTGTGACGACTATAGAGGCTTTGAAAATTATTGTAACATTTCAGCCCCATTACAAAAACAATACGTCACAACAAAAAAAAAGATAAGTCAGAATAGTACCTAACTAAACTTGTATACAAAATCTACGCGGCACTTGTCGGTTCAGACAAAACGAACTGGAACCCGCATAAAATGTAATAAAACCAATCCCCGCAAATAACCGCACCCTGGTAGGTTCCGTCCGAACACAAATATTGTGGTCGCTCTGAAGAGGTGGAGCTGCTATATAAATTAGTTAAGAAGACGATTAGGTTAAGGAACGTGTAGATTAAAAGATCCACAATGTGTGGCAGGTGGCATTTGTAAAACCCTCTATGAACAAAGATTAAAAAAGAAAAAAAATTAATCTAATCGACAACCCGACCTGGGTTCAACCCAACCTGGGTTGTCGATTAGATACGTCAAATATAATCGGGATAAAATAAAACCGCAGCAAGTAAAAAGAGAGTCCTCTATTTAAATAATAACTCGATAGGCTTGTAGTTCGTGTCTCACTAGTTTTGAACAGTTACAATAAGTAATCGCATCACAACGTCCGTCCTCTAACAAAATCTCCATTCATGCTAATAATTCACACGGGGCAGTTGAGATCACACCTACGTTTCTCGTATTATTTTACGTTAACAAAACGAAGTCTTAATCTTTTAGACCACCCTGTATCGTTCACTAACAGCTGCCGGATTTTGTACAACGCTTTAACCCGCTCGGTCCGCGCCGAGGCCGATCGAGGCGCGAGTTGTGGAATGATTGGAGTCTTCCGACCCGGGCTCGTGCGTCGACGGGCCTCGAGGCCTCGCGGTGTGACCCCAACCGCGGTATGAGAGGCGCAGAGCCGGACTCCGAACGACGTCGACGTTCAGCGTTCGCGCCGGGGCCGGGCCTTCGGTGATGAACTAAATTACCTCTTCTCCGTCCGACTCTGCGTCCGCAGTCTTACGGGTATCGACTGTTCGCACGGGAGCGCCACACGTGCCGGCGGACCGCCGGAACCACCGAATTAAATCTGTTCGAACTCTCGTATAATTGACTATTTACAGAATGCTTTTTACAATATATTATTTATCGACCGACGCGGCCGTCAACGTTTTATACATAATCTTCATTACGGAGTCGGATCCCGGCGACGCGCGCGGGGGCGCAACTCGGCAGACCGTCACCGCGTCGCGACCGCACTACGTTCGCGTTCGCGTTCAGCGCGGTTCAGCGTCACACACGTAAGGCCACGAAGGAAATGAACAAACACTCGCGCACTGGTCTAGTCCTTGCGGTCGTCGCGGCGGCCGTTGAGCGCGGCCCCGCGCGGGCGCGCCCACGTGTTGACGCAGCCGTCGGCGCAGGCCGTGACGAAGTACTCGGCGCGGAACAGCAGCGCCGTGAGCCGCTCGTGCGCCACCTTCTTGCACAGCAGCGGCTCCAGCACCGGGCACTCGTCGAAGCGCGGGCAGGCGGGCGTGCCCATGAGGCGCAGCGCGTCGGCGGCCGGCGAGCCGCCCGCGCCCGAGCCCGAGCCCGCGGCCGGCCGCCGCGGCTCGGCGCGCCGCTCGCCGAACGAGAAGCCGGCCAGCCGCTGCGTC
>NW_020653762.1:1554761-1592880 GCF_003589595.1 Hyposmocoma kahamanoa
GCCCGTCGGGCCGCGCCGGCGCCTTGGGCCTGGGCCGCGGCCGCCCGGGGCCCGACGCCGCGCCGTTGGCCTCGGGCCCCGTCGGCGCGGGCGACAGGTGCATGGAGGCGCGCGCGCGCACCGGCCGCAGCACGTCCTCCGTCAGGTCCCACAGGCACAGCTGCGTGTCCTGCGACACGCTGCCCAGGCGGTAGCTGTGCGCGGCCTCGCGGCCCTCGCCGTCGCCCTCGGCGTCGCCCGGCGCGGCGGCGTACGGGTCGAAGGCCACCACCGACACCCACGAGCGGTGGCCCTGCCCGCGCGCCACCACGCGCCGCTCCGCGAACGACCACACGGTGATGAGGTCGTCCTCGCCGCCCACCACCACGTACTTGCCGTCGGGCGACCAGCACACGCACAGGAAGCCGCCGAAGTACGACCGCGCGCGCCCGATGGCTTCCATCGTGTCGTAGTGGAACACGCGCAGGAAGCCGTCCTGCGACACCACGGCCAGGTTGGTGCCGCACGGCGAAAACGCGAACTCGTTGATGCAGCTGCCCTCCGCGCCGATCACCCACCTGCGCACGCGTGGCCCGCTTAGAACGCTGCGGGGAACCGCTCTTCGCGACCGCAGACGGCGACGGTTACCTGTACAGCGGGTTGCGCGTAGATTTGGTGCGGCAGGTGTGGATGGAGTAACCTTCGCCCTGCTTAAAAAGCTGGTAGTGCGGCGCGGCAGTTCCGCAACCGAGCTCCTCGTTATACACGTATAACTGGCCCGATGAGTGCGCGCACATGAACAGGTTACTGGACCCGGGCACCCACTTGATGCATGTCACTCGAGTCTTGTCTATCAGTCTCTGTATCAAAAAATAAACTCGAAATAAAAAAAAATTATATCGAATTTACTGACAACTACTAAATTTTGTACTTATTACCTATTAAGAAAACCTGGCATCACATGAGATTCTCAATGCATTTACTATAAAAATCTATTAAAAACTCCTCTAAGCTCTGTTTGAACATAAATTTCCACATTTGCTAGATAAATTTAAAGGTGGCAACTGACCAGTTCATTTCAACATAACGGAATATATCACGATGCGAGCTTTTGTGCAGTCAGTATTACAAGCCGAACCACTGTTTGTGGATACTCCACCCATTTGTTATTTTTTGATGAATCTAGCAATCGTAATGGTCAGTTGGCAAATGGCATAACATATACAGCACATTGCGAATGTTAGATTATAATAAAATTTTTGGTCAGTCACCACTTTAAAGTGAAGCATTACCAAAGAATACAACTTGAAGAGAAACATGTAAAGACAAATAAGTTCCATGAGCATCCTATGTGAGTAGGTAGTACCAAACATTGACCTGTACACTTTTTAACTGTACAACATCCATATATAAGTAAACAAAACAATATAATATGAGCACTCAATTTGATTTGCTAATAGTCTAAGCAATATAAGTATCATATTGTAAAACAACTTTATTTCTATGATTCTAAGATATAGCATAAGAGAAACATTTAATTATTTACAATTTCATGTTCCAGCAAATGTATGTGAGCTCAAAACAAAAATGCTTTTTAGGAATTTTTATATTTTGATAATATAAATTATCTTTCTAACTCTATGGTGCTGATAAGATATGGTAAAGTTTTATCTCACCTCTTCATTATACAATTTACTTAATTCCTTCTTAATGGGATCTATGAGCTGAATCTGGCCAGTAGAGAAGCCAATGATTAGGGAGACACTGTCCGCTGTCATAGTCACTGTGTTAAAATCGTGGCATGTGGGGTTCGTGCCCTTGTACATTTTCTTGTCCACTGGCTTTGTGAGATCTGCTGCCTGCAACAATGGAGTCTAATAAGACCTATATTCAAGTTTTGGTGTGTCTGACTTTTGTCCTAAATTATTATTTATTATGGTGAGTATATTATAAGCCAGTGGGACATGCTAAATATTATTTATATTTTGCAGTATTCTGCTTAATAAACCCTCAAAGGATACTGTAACTCGCCTTGTATACATATAAGATTGAGTGCAGATGTTAGCAAAAAATATAGACATTTACATTAGAGTAGAATAACTATGCAAGTTACCTTCTTGATGCCCCTGTACACGTAAACATAGAGCTCCTTGCCGTGGTTGAAGCAGATGCGGTCGTCGGAGGAGTGCGCTTCGGCGGGGGGCGCAGGCGGCGCGGGTGCGGGTGGCAGCGCCACCAACGACACTCGCACGTGCCCGGAGCCCGAGCCGCTCGTGTACCCGACGCGGTTCGGCCGCGAGTACTCCGACAGGGTCATCAGCCGGTACGTGCCCTCGCGTGTCACGAACTGCGTCTTCACGTCATCCTTCCCGCCGGAGTCCGCTTGCACGGCCATTCTCTCATATTATCCTGTTAATATTCATGGAGACGGCGGAGAAGCCCCGATATGTGTTGACAGCTCAGCCGAGCAGCGGACGGCGATACGGCCGTTCATACGTCACTCCCATAGCTCACCGCTCACTAGATATGCAACATACGCATGTACCTGTCTGTAACTCGCTTGGAATTGTATGTTTTCAATTAAAAAACCTCAAATTAACGCTCTTGTGTATGCAACATAAAAAAGTCAGGTGTCAGACACAGACAACATGAGTAACATGACGGCTCGTTAGTTTATTTATGGTACATCTTTTTTTAAATTATATGAGTGCTACATCCTGTGTATTTCTGCCAGTAACCATAGACTAAAGATCGCGGATACGTTTCTTCTAGAATAATAATATATAATTATTATTCTAGAGTTCTGGAATACGACCCTAACTAGACCAACATAGAGAATAGAGATAACTAAAGATAAAAGATGACTATTCTACAGTTATTTTAAACTAAAGTAGGTACTCTTTGCTTACAATTAATTGAGATTTGGATTATTTATTTCAGACAAACGGTGTTTCCTAGATAATATGTAACAAAGGAAGTAATATTTGTTTGTAAGGCCAATAACAGATCCGATCGCCCCGTGTTTTAGAGGAACTTTCGATCTCTGCATTATCACCAATAACTGGTTAGGCAATCAATCAAAACAAAATCGTTATTTATGTAGGGCGCGTTCCCATTATGTCGTCACGGCGATACCTACTCGAGGAGTTTATAGTGACGTGCCTTGTATATTTAAATAAAGTTGTTCACACTTAGGCCAACACGATTGATTGTCGTTCACATTCTTGACGTTACGACGACAGACTATCGTGACAATGGGAAGAGCTAGAACGACAGTCGTCTGACGATAAATAAAACGTCACGATAAAAATGTGACGACAAATAATCGTAGCTTTAAACGATTCTGTCGTGCAAACAACAAGGCGGCTACCGTCAACCGATAAATTGTCGTCAAGATCTAGTGGTTAAATAAAACTGCAGACACACACTAAAATAATATATTTTTCCCGAAAAACAACTACATTCCTTCGTCCGCCGCCATCGCCATTTGATCACTAAGTAGTCTGTGATTTGAGCTAAACTCTTGACAGTTCTCGTGCGTAGTAGCAATTAGCAACTTATTTTATTAATGCTTAGAATGAATGTTATTATAATCATATTCCTTATATGTAAATTAATGAATCATTAAAATAACTTCATTCCTATTGCATATAAAACAAAATAAACAGTGTCTCATTTATCGACTTGATTTGAGAAAAACACGAAAAACATAACTACATGCACTGCACTGCACTGCACTGCACTGCACTACGCTACACTATACTACATATTATATTATATTATGTTGTTATATTATCTTCACAAAAGAAACTTATATGCCTATGGTCCTCACATGTTCCCGAATTCTGTTTCGTTTGTGAAAGTCTGGTGTCTATGCTAGGATTAACCTGTGTTATAGAGCACCAGGCTCTCACCCTTACACCTCTTAGCCGATGCAAGAAAGATAGGCATTACACTTAAATAGTTATAAAGTAAGCAAAATGAAAATTAACTGTTGTTAAATTAGTTTTAAATACATTGGAAAATTATTGTTAGTATGCATTGACTTACAAATAAATGGACGACAGGTCTAATATAAAAACCACGAAAAAAATGTCCCAAGTCAATCTATTCGAAATTTAAATTGTAATGTCATCGCAGTATCGCGCTGTCAGTCGAACAAATGAAGACTAAAGCGGAGTTTGGCGCTCTGTATACGATTTTAGCGCCTTACAAGTGCGGACACTTTTTAGCGCGGTCCCGACGTCCATATAATTGTAAGTCAATGTTAGTATGTTTTGTTGTTAAGTGTATGTATGTCTGGGCCTGTATTTTTAAATGTTCTAAATATTAAGTGTGTGTGTGTGTGTGTGTGTGTGTGTGCGTTTGTGCGTGTGTGTGTAATGTTCATGCGTGAACTTCGAGGTGGATGATTTTCTTCAAAATTAAATGGGACCACTATGGAGTTACCCTCTTTCCAACAAAAAAGTATCATGAAAATCGGTTCACAAATAGCTGAGTTATCGCGTAACATAATTATATAGTCAATAATTATCTAAGGTAACTTACTTAAAAAACATACAGACGAATTGAGAACGGTTAAAAACGACTGACCTCAGAAGTTCGTGGCTAAGTATTTGCCAAATTTTGTTGAAATCGGTTACCGGAAAGTGCGTGAAAACGGATTCATCCCCTAGTTTGCCACCCATAGAGGTGGAATATTTTTTTCAAATTTAAATGTGACGACTGCTGAGGTGCTGTTCCGACGAACTGCCAGAAATCAGCTAAGACGAAACCGTATTGGCTCTAAAACAGCTCCAAAACGGAAAAGTCCCAGGTGAAGACAGAGTTACTACAGAGCTTCTGAAGTTTGGAGGAGTCCCTGTTGTTAAGGAACTTTGGGGGCACTTTAACTCTGTCATCTACTGTAGGAGAACTCGTTCTGGCGGGGAACAGGAGTATAGTAGTTCTGAGTTAGTGGTGGATAGAAGATGTGGAAAGCTTAAGCTTGTTTAATTAACCTAGATAAACACAAATAAATAGATTTGTAAAGTACTTTTCTTAAAAGAGTTTTTCTTTTATTGACAGATTTCAAACATAACAAACGAACAGGTTCTAGTTGTCGTAGCAACCCTTTTTTTTAACATCTCTCAACAGAGACCTATTTGTTCTGAAATCCTCTTAATCCTGGGTCTGGCAAGTGGTTTCGTGAAAATATCAGCCAGCTGATCTTCACTAGTCACCTTGTCAACTTTCAGATCACCACTATTCACCATCTCGTTTAGTACGACGGTGAAATTCAGGATTTTCTGCTAGCCTTATAACAGCCTCGTTATCAAGTTTTAAACACGGAATCTTCTTAAGATTAACCAGATCCTTTATTAGTAGAGACAGCCATATAGTTTCTCTAGCAGCTTCGCTAACCGCTACAATTTCAGCCTCTTTAGTGGAAATTGAGACACTTGTCTATCTTTGACTCAACCACGAGATGGCTCCTCCCGCATACATGCACAGCACCCCGCTTGTGGATCTTCCAGTGCTGATATCTCCCGCACGATCAGTATCGCTGTAACATTCCAAAATGCCTTGTTTGTAATTTTTCTTATACTTGATACCTAGATCTGGTGTGTACTGCAAATACCGCATTATGTGCTTCAGTCGCACACAGTCTGCTTCTTCTGGTTTTTCCAGACTCCGTGATACTGCACTAACAGCATATGTAACGTCAGGTCTAGTGCATACCATTAAGTATGCCAAGGCTCCAACGATTGATCTGTAATTATTTTTCATATAACTCATATCCACTTTCTTGCTTGACGTACTATCTTTTACAATCGGCGTCGAGACCGGTTTACAAGTATCCATCCCAAATTTCCTCAAGATCTTCTGTACATAAGAAGTTTGGAATATTTTGATTCCATCTCCTCTGCTCTCTATCTTTATTTTAAAGAAATAAGAGACAGGCTTTGTTATCTTGAACCGACCATTGAGTTCCTTAATTAACTCATATAGCATAACTTGACTTGATCCAGCGACCAGGCTATCAAGCTCTACAAAGCCACAATCACTTTTCCGAGCGCTATTTTTTTTATCAAAAGTCATGGATCTGTTAAACCAATTTCTTTAAGAAGTCTGTAATACAACGGTTCCAGCATCGTGGTGCTTGCTTTAACCCATACAGACTCTTCTGCAAAAGACCCGTCGTCATAGCATTCCGGTTGTTTCATAAAAATTTCTTCATCTAGAGACCCATATAAGAAGGCAGTTGTGATATCAGACTGGAGCATCGCCATTCCTTCGCTAGCTGCTACACTCAGCATAGAGAGCAAACAGTTCCCATCCTAGTAACCGGGTTCGTAACGTCTGTTCCTAGTCAATGCCCTTTTTCTGGTGAAATTTATTTTTATTTATTTTATTTTATTTATAAGTTTATCACACCACTAAATATATAATAATCGATATTATATTAGAGATCAGGGGTCTAACGCATTTTGTTCAAAATAATTTTAATTAATAGAGATGAGGCTTATTGTTTACGTTTTCAGAACCAACCAAATCAACAATATTTACATATTGTATAATAAACATTATTCAATATTAATTGAATTAATAAAGTCAAAAGATAAAATCTAATATTTATTTCGTAAATCTAAAATTAAGTTCTAAGTTAATCCATTTTTATACCACAATATATAGAGCTTATAACATCCTAGCTGGTTTCAAGAAAAATTTACTTTTTCTTCATTTTGTACTTCATTATTCGACAGCTGAGCCTTCTTTCTTTTCTGCTCCTTCGGAGTTCTTATTAGGCTCATCTTTTCCCTCCAAGAACTCGTCCCATTTATCTATTCTCTTGCCGATCTGGGCTTCAGTCTCAGCAATCCTATACTTTGTTCTTCCATCCCAGATCTCAGCAGTGATTTGTCTTTTGCCAAACCACCTGCAATTAATTAACTGCACTGCTGCATCTGCTTGCTCAGGATCTTTCATAGTAACTTGGGCTACACCCTCAGGGTGTCTATCATAAATTACTACCTTTCTCACTTCCCCACATTTGGAACACTCTTCCCTCAAATCCTGCTGGTAGTCAAGTATCAACTGCACATCTTTGTCAAAGTCAGAAGGGTGAAACAAGTTTTTGATAATGACAATTCTTTCATGCTTAGATCTTTCACCAATAAATTTTTCCGGACGCCAGTCAAATAGTTTTTGCTGCATCTTCCTGATTTTCTCCAGCTCTTTCTTCTTTTTCTTTTTTGGTTTGAGAGCTGGATTATATTCACCTTTTAACTGAAAATTTGCCCTTTCCACTTTTATTTTATGTCCTTTGTAGTCACTTCCATCAATCAATTTCAATGCTAAATCAACCGATTCAATTTTTATGTAGGTACATAAAGCATCTCCTTTGAAGCAGTTATGTTCCTTATCCATGTACAATTTTACTTTCATTTTCTGTGTAACAGCATCCCGTTCAACAAGACCACACTTCTGCATCAAAGTTACGAACTCCTCTTCAGTGAGTTCCTGAGGCAGATTGGACACATAAACTTTCGTATTAGTATCATCAGAAGCCTGAAACCACTGTGGCTCATTTTTTCTTTTAATTCCAGCAGTTTCTTTCTTGTGAGCTTCCTTTTTAGCCTCATCTTTTTTTTCATCTTCTTTAGTTGCATTATCAACAAAACCATATGACATCTGGTAGTGAGCTAAAAAATCATCATCAACTTTAGGTATCCAGGCTTTTCTATCCACATCCCAGAAAAATTTTGAACCATCAGGTTCTGTGTAAATGTGTGTGTCATCTTCATAGCTGTATTCTCGACCAGTGACATCGCTTTGGCCAGGTTTAGCTTCCCAAGTGCTGGATACTTTATTCCATGTGTATTTTTGTTGCGTTGATGGATCAGTGTATGTGGCATCTTCCCCTTCGTAAGTGATGTACGGAGCATAATCTCCCCAAGAATTACTATCTGAATCTGCACTTTTACTATTTGATTCGTTACTTTTGGTAGCTGTGTTAGTTTCTATAATGGTTTCAGGGGCAGAAACAATTTGCTTATTACTGTTATTGTCTAAATCAACCTTTGAAGCGTCCCGTTTTTCACTTGCTTGCAATGTGTTAAGTTTCGGTTCAGTTTTGTTTTCTGACGCAACATTTCTTACATCCTTGTCTGAAATATCTTTAGCGACTGGAAGATGTTCTTCGTTCTTTTTACTCTTCAGTTCTTCTTCTGCCAATTTCTGTACGGTTTCGCAGGATAGTTTAATTACGAACCCTCCCTTGGAGGTGTTTTCTCGCTTAGCCATACTTACGAGTCTATAAATTCGATTGCATTGTCCATAGGCTCGATACTATTTTTTCAACAGGATATTCCTGAACAGCCCTTGAACTTGTGGTTTTCGATCTTCACGACTTTCTATCTATTGTCCCTTGATATTTTTTTTTTCTTATTTCTCTTGGCTTTTCGCGGTGAACGTTTTAGCCACGTACAGATAGAAAGAAATAAAGTCAAATGTCACAATAGGGATGGGCGTTACAAATCGTATATAGTTATTGAATCTATATATTGTGGCAATATCGAATATCCGATATCGTTTATTTTAGAAATTATATATCGATATTGCTCCGCATAGCGTATTTTAAATCATATTCTTTCCAAACTATATACCGATATTGCTTCGTACCAAACATTCACTGAGCAGATATCATTGCGAAACCGTTTTTTGTGCTTCTTCGAAACTGTACACTGTATGAAGGGAAGTGAATTTTTTATGGAAATTATTGTGTTCTGGCGTAACGCGTTCCATCCTATGGTGGACTATACGATTTAATCAAACGGCAACGTATCAGGGCGCACACGGCCTATATCCAATAATATATAGTTTCGAAATCTGATTCCGAATATTAGTAACAGCAATGTATTAACGCAGCGCGCACGCCGGCTGCATCCATGAATATATAGTTTTAGGAAATACAGTTTTTTCTTTTTTTTAATAAAACGACGCTTTTTTATCGCTATGTAAAATCTTAGTGGTATAACCACCTAGCAATGAGCTAATAAGCTCGACACTTAAATTAACTTAATTTACTATAATACTAATTAATTCGAAATCCGATTTCGAATATCGATATTTAGTTTCGATTAGATATTCAGAAAAAGCTATATAACCGTACCTATGTAACCATAGATGTATGTATGTAACAATGCTTTTTTTTCTTCGTGCCGTTTGGAACAGGCGAAGGTCAAAGACCAGACTGCCTAGTCATTAGTTTCTCTTGTGTGAATGAAGGGTATTCTTTTGTAAAGAGTTTTAACAGCTTTGGAATAATGCCATACAACCTTTTCTTACTTTTCGAAAATGAAGTTACTTTTAAATATTTCCTTTATTTTTTCCATCCTCTAAGAATATTCCTCACGGAGACTGTCAACAATGGCTTTACAAGTCTCGGTTAATTTTTTACCGTAGATGTGGTCTTTATAACTGAATTTTAAACAGACATAATTTCTTCCTGTAGTCATATATCTTAAATTGGCTACCAATCCTTGTTCAGCAGAAATGTTGTCACGCATCTTGGTGTTTTATTTTGTTATTTTTGGCCCACTTAACAAAAATTTATTTCTCTTCATTTATTCTCAAATAATTTTGGAAATCATCACAATCAATGTCTTTCAATAACTTTGTGTCACAGGCACAACCACAACTTCTTTGACGAGTAGTGAACGGTTTCTTCTCCCAGAACCATTTTTTATTTTTGTCCATTAACAAAAAAAGGGGGAATAGCAATTACTTATATTTTCCTTTTTTTGGATATCGCTCGTTTTTGCATATTTATTTGAAAGTTTACCGATATAAGCAAGATTCTCAACGAAACTGATACTAGGCCATACGCAAGATAGTGTGTGAGCAGGCACCTGCTGAGCGGCAGATTGCCTTGCATGCCTGCAATAATCAGAGATTTTTTTTTAAGAAAAATAATGAGTCATGACGACTTGGTAACGTCTTAATAGTAATAGGAAAAACCAGGAAAAACAAAAAAACTGGAAAAATATCGAATATGAAGCTGAGTGTTCATTATTGATGATAATAATTTGATTGATAATGATGATATTCTTTTGGATTCATAATAATTGTAGTAAAGTAGTATGTAGTAAGTAGCACTTACATATACGAGTTCTGTGTCCCACCTACGGTGGGGTCGGGCTCGGCCTCCGGCGCGTGGTCGGGATCAGATTACGGGGTGTGCATAAGCATTGTGGCGGCACAGCAGTTAGTACCAAGGTTGTTCGATGAAGAGGTTGCGGGTTCAATTCCCGATTTGGGTCCATTTAAGAAACGAACATTTCTAAATTAGTTCTGTTCTGGGTATTCTGGATATTGCCCTCAGAGTTATCGTTATTCTGGTATTCATGGTACAGGAAATTCCATAATTTGAGACCAGAAATTTGGTGTGATTGTCTGGCATTTTTTTTCCCTACATAATTCTCATTGGCATACCTTCCAAGAAAAAAGAATCTAACAGAGAGATGGTCGAGATACAACAACGCTACAAGTATCTCATTTCCACTACATCGGCAAGTATGCCTCACATTTTGAACAATTGTAAGATGTTGTACTCGTAATAAAGCCTCCGTATACTACCTACGTACGGTGGCTTACGGAGGTTTCGGGCTTCGCCCTTCGGTGGACCGCGGCCTATGGCCTCGGCACTTGTGACTTTGTTTTAAAAATTAGCATAGCTCTTTTATGGCGGCCATATTGAAAAATAGCAAAAAGTAAATTTTGATTACAAATCATTATTAAACACCCATAGAGAACCCCACATACCGATTGAATTTTATCCAACCATATTAATAACGAAACAAAAATTTTTTACCCCAAATTATGATTATGGACTTGTAAAGACCTCTGCATGCCAATTTCCAGCCGGATCGAAGCAAGTTTTTCTTCGACCGCCATTTTGAATTCGCCGTCTTGAATTTTTTTTGACACAGGCAGTCGACCACTATTACCCTCCATGACATACCTTCCAGCACCTCCTACCTATTTCTAATACCGCACTTACACTATCGTGCTCGGTATACACGAATGTTTCGTCGAAACAATCTACGAAACATTCGAGTCGTATGAACTGTACTCGATGCTCGAGTCAGGACTTGAGTATGATTTCAAGCGGAGTTTTTATTCCAGAATATTACTTAAGCATAGAATCTGTAATCAGAGTTCACCTGAGTAATGTCAGAGGAAGTGACAGCTTGCGTCCTAATTTTAGAACGGAGCTTGAGATTCGTTTCAGTTTTATTGTTTCTTAAACGGTACTCAACTCATACTCAACTGTAAAATCTTGTGTTGAGTGTTGTCAAAATCTGTATTTACTTGAATGAGGTCCTGGTTGCGCTTGAGTACATAATAATCGGCGAAAAATTTACAAGATTACGTTGAAACCATTTGAGAATTTTGATCTTCATCAAAATATATCAATGACGAATATCACACTCAATTGCTTCAGATGTTGAAAGACCTACAAGATCCGTATGACATGGAAGATTTGGAAAAAAAAAATTTAACCTATTATAGCAGATGAGTGAAATCAGACAACCATGGTTACCCACATGGTAACCGACGATCTGCGTGATGACGCGGATATCGAGAGGGAGCGCAGAGCATTGGCCATGAGATCGAACATGATAGCGCGCAGGTTCAGCAGATGTACAGCTCAAGTAAAAATAACATTATTTAAAGCGTACTGTACATCGTTGTATTCTTGCAGTCTATGGAGCAGGTTCGCACAACGATCTCACGATGCTTTGCGGGTCCAATACAACGACGCATTTAGGGTGTTTTTACGTCTTTCACGACGCTGTAGCGCTTCCGGAATGTTCGCGGTCGCAAATGTCGACGGATTCGGAGCGACGTTGCGCAAGCGCTGCAGCGCGTCGATGCGCAGGTTGCGCGCCAGCCGTCACAGACTCCTGTCTGTTGTAGCTGACAGGTGGGACAGTGGGCCTATTAAGGCACTCGTCTTCTCTCCATTTAAGTTTAGGTACTAACATAGTTGTAATTTAAAGTTCGTTTTTGTAATACTAGCACCCTATGGATCAACGTTGTCCGAAATAAATGCATTTTTTTTAATATATATTTTATTATACAGGAAGATTTTTTAAACACTATCCAAAATTTCATATTATGATCTGCAATGAAAATAATTATATACGTATTTTTTCTTTTAGTATCATTCAGTACTAAAATATTGAGATAAGGCATTACAAAATTATCCAAAAAAATCCTGACGTAAATGGTCACCGCGCATTGCGCTTCCGCCCCCCGCCCCGCCATTTGATTGATAACAAATAATAACATCCATAAGTTGCAAATTTTTCCTTCATACTTTAACGGGCTTAGGACCGTCAGATCGCAAAAGGCATTATTGTACCTACCTAAATTTCATAGTGATAAGGTAGTTTAGGTTACTCGTTAACGTTTAAATTAGCTAGGTAGTAGGTAGGTTTAAATTACTCAGAAGGCAATTTTACAAAGTAGGTAGGTAGGCAGCACCTTTTGCAATAAGGCGTATTTAAAAAATTTGAATCAACTTAGAATGTACAATAATTAAAATCAATGAAATTCAACTTGCCTACAATAAAACAAAAAAAAAAAGATTAAAATCCTAATAACTAAGTGTATTTTAGCAATTGTTCAAAATGCAAACCATTTCTCTCTAAACAGAGTCTAGCACGTTTCTGCACATTGTCTTTCAATTTATTAAGCACTACAGTGTCTCTTTTCACTTCATCAAACGCGCGTATGATTTGCAGTTTTAATGCGTCTAGGCTTTGAGCCTCTTCCACATACACACGTCTTTTAATTTCACCCCACAAAAAAAAGTCACATGAAGTCAGGTCCGGTGAGTGCGCTGGCCACGGGACGGGGCCTCCGCGGCCGATCCAGTGGTCGCCGTGCTCAGCGCCGAGGTATTCGCGCACCGCGGCGGCGTAGTGAGGCGGGGCACCGTCTTGTTGGAAATAAAAGTCGCGCAGGTGCACGAGGGGCACCTCGTCCACAAAGTCCGTGATCACCGTACGCAACATATCCAGATACGTGCCACCGGTTAAGCGTCTCTCGATAAAATACGGCCCAAGTACTTTATTGCCTACGATACCGGCCCACACGTTGGCACTAAAACGCACTTGATGATAGGTTTCCCTTATCATGTATGGGTTTCGGAATGACCACCAGTGTTCGTTGTGCTGATTGTATAATCCGACACGCGTAAACAAAGCCTCATCGGTCCACATTATAACGGCCGTCGGGTGCGTAATTAGCCACTCGCAGAAGGCTCGGCGGGGCGCAGCATCTGCATCACTTAATGCTTGCACCTCTTGGAAGTGGTAACGGTTCAACCCTGCGGTGTTGAGCAGCTTCCAGACGGCGTACTGGCTGACCTCGAAGCGTCTCGCTGCATCTCGAGTACTTGCGTTTCTTTCGAAAAAATCGAAGATTTCTTCCTCGATCTCTACTGGCAGTCTTTGCCTTCCACGCCCTTGTGCATGTGAAGGAGAAGTGAACTGGCCATGATCTAACAGCCTTTGATTGGCAGCGAGAATCGTGGCACGGTTCGGTATCGAAGGATTCACTACACCTTGGTTGCGAAGGCGAGGGAGTACAGTCTTTGAGCTCCGTTCAAACTTTCGCCACATAATAAATAACATCGCACCATTTCATAATATTCGCGGTTTGAGTACATCGCAGGGGCTGCGCTATGTATCGCAATTCGCACGAGATAACACGCTTTCGCCGGGCGGAAATGCGCGGGCGACTGCGTGACCTTTGTGCGTGACTTGTCGCCGCTCCCGGTACCCCTCCGCCCTCCCCCGCAACTAGCCCTTCCCGTCTCCGCGCCGCGCGCGCAGGTGTGTTCATTGATGTTGCCGCTTTGCGTACTAGAGAAATTTACGCTAGAAATGGTTACCACGCTTTATTGATTATTGGATCGGGAAAATTATTTTATTGTGAAAATATGACCTACATATTTTATTTCAGAAATGGGTTCTATTAACGATACATTAGGTATCGTTAAAAAAAATTTGGATAGTGATAAAAAAATCTTCCTGTATATACGAGCCCTACGCCACCGTAGGTGGGGTCGGGCTCTGCCTGCGGCGGGTGGTCGGTTTCAGATTACGGGGTGTGCTTATGCTCTTCGGTGGCACAGTGATTAGTACTATGGGCGTATGGCATTCATCAACACGTCCGCTCAGAATTGGGCTATTGTGGGGAGCCGTAAATCTATATGGAGGTTAGCGTTGCTCAGGAACAGGGTCAAGAGCACGTCCAGCTTGACAATTAAGATTTAAATCCAACTCTATGCCGCTTGCGGTAAGAACGGTCCAAAGTACAAAGTGTCAAGCTTGACGTGCTCTTGTCTGTACCACGGGGCACCCGTCGCGTTGCGCATGAATCTATTTTGGAGAGCCTGCAGGCGGTGTATTAGCGCGGGATTTGCCTGAGCGAATGCGACGCTGACGTACGTCATGATTGGGCGGATGCAGGTCGTGTACAGTCTCATCTTATTGCGAAGGAAGAGTTTGCTATGCTTGTTGAGAAGGGGATGGAGCCGGCTCATAACAAAGTGGGCGCGATCGCGGACGGTTTTCACGTGTGCTTTGAATGACAGCTTCCTATCGAGCGTAACTCCTAAGTACTTGACCGTGTTCACCCAAGGGATTAGGCGGCCAAAGAGCGAGATCGGGGTGAGATCTTGTACCGTACGACTGGATAGGTTACTTCGCGTGAAGAATACCGCCGCGCTTTTGTCGGGATTGACTTCGATTCTCCATCTGCGAAACCACTCGCCTAGGCGTGTGGTGGCAGATTGGAGAGCCGCGGAAACTAGCTTGAAACTGCGCGCCGAATAGTAGAGCGCAGTGTCGTCGGCAAAGAGGGCGAGATTTACTGCCTGATACTTCGGGATATCGCAAGTGTACAGGGAGAATAGGAGAGGCGAGAGGACAGAGCCTTGCGGGACTCCAGCTTACGGGGTGAGGGGAGGAGAGTGCGCCCTCAACTCGGTAGCGGAAAGAGCGGTTCGACAAGAAGTCACGAATGATGTGCACGAGACGATCAGGCACGCCGAGATTGTACAGCTTGTAAAGTAAACCGTTGTGCCAGACTTTGTCGAAAGCTTTTGCCACATCGAAGAAGAGGGCGCTGATGGGCATGAAGCGGGGGCGATCGAAACCTTCGGAGATATGTTCCACTATCCGGTGCACTTGCTGGACGCATGAGTGCCTAGCTCTGAAACCGAACTGTTCGTCGTGGAGGAGATTGTGAGACATAACGTAGTCTCTGAGGCGGGCGTATAGGATGCGCTCATAGAGTTTGCCCATGGTGTTAAGCAGGGAGATGGGACGATAACTGGAGGGTTCAGATAGAGGTTTCCCGGGCTTGTGAATACCGATGACCACCGCCTCTTTCCACTTTTGCGGAAGGATGCAGTTGGTCAGAGCGGCGTTAAAAATTGCAGTCAGGAGACAGATGAGGGGTGCAGAAAGCTATTTAATGGGATGGTCTCGCCGGGGTTTGTGGTTAGCTGCAGAGACAGACTTGCTTGTCTGCCCCGGTTAGGTGTGGCTGGGGCGTCTTTCTGAAACCTGAAGCAAGGAGACGCGCGGGACACGTGAATTGCCCTTTAAGTTGGAAGCTATGTCCGGACATGTCGCAGGACTGGCATCTCCGGCACTAGTAAGCCCGAAGAGCTAGTAAAGGATAAGCTGGATAACCTCTGGTCCCTCCAGCAGCTTAGGTTATTGGGAACTGGAGAGACGACGTTTTTCGGCGTAGGGAAGTGAGCGTGCCTTACATCTCCACCACCAATGAGGAGATTTGGTAGTGGACTCCGAGTCGACGGCTCAGCGGTGGCAACCGCTAATTGTGCAATACGCAACGGGAAGTGAGCGTGCCTACAGCTCCGGTACGTATCTGGAAAATAGGAAGGGCACTGTACGTGCACCCGGGGCGGCTCACCCGATCCACTAGCCTCTCGAAGAACCGGATGAAGTCAAGTGACAGAGGTCTGTGACAACCCTGTATATTGGCTGATCTAGGGTCAGAACATGAACTTAGGAGGTTCCTGTACGTACATAGGTTACAGAGCCCTTCTCGTATACCCTCAGGGTCGGTAGGGAGGGTCACTATAATCAAAATTAACGTAGAAAGATATGGGATCGGTCTGGTTGGTGACAATTTCCGCTGATGGACTTTCTGGATACAGATACGACTTGATTAGATATACGGTAGCGAATAGTCGACCTCCTACCACAACCGCGATTACTAATAATAATAATAATAACACACACACTCAACATGGCCCCGCACTAGGGAAACCCTGTGTCGCGGGTACCATGGACACACACATAGGGTCGTATTCCAGAACTCTACTCAATGCTCAAGTCAGGATTTGAGCAGACTTGAGTATGATTTCAAGCACTGAAAATACGACCCTAATGATAAGGACTTGAGTATGATTTCTAGTGCTTTGAATCATACTCAAATCCTGACTTGAGCATTGAGTATAGTTCTAGAATACGACTCTTAGTATCTAAGGTCAAGAAAGATATCCTCTCTGAATGGTCCGCTCGTTGGAACGATACTAAATTACACAAAGGTTCCTGGTATGCTTCCATTAATCAAGTTATTGGGAAAAAACCTTGGTTCTCCAAATCACAACAGTATAGAGGAAGAAAATTTTATACAATTATATCTCGCTTACGATTTGGCCACTGTCGCATGAATGCACATTTACACAGAATGAAAATAGCCCTGTCGCCAAAATGCACAGAATGCAACTCAGACTTGGATCAAACAGTGGATCACATATTATTTGTTCGCCCCCATTATAATATTCAGCGCTTGGCCTTAATTGACAAGCTAATATGTATATATTTACCAACCTTCAAGTCCGATCCCGCGCGGTACTCAAGAACTTCTCAAAAACCCTGAAACTTACAATCATATTTATAAATTTCTTTGTTCTACTATAGAAGATCTTTAGAATGGATTTGGATTTAATCAGAATTGATAAAATATTCGGAATTGACGATCATTGGACTTAACATATCCTCGGAATTGAAACTTACCCGGAATTAGAACATTATACCCTGACTTGACCCTAATCCGATATGACCCAACGAAGACGAGGCTTAATGCCTATAAAATAAATAATGCACTGAAGACTTGGCGTATGCCTATTTTTTATTGAAAATAAGAAGAAAAATTTACGAAGACTTGGCTGTATGTTGTGAAACTTTTGCCTTTTCCTTTACGGAAAGAATTGAAAAAACAACAACAACATCATCTCATATCAAGTTGAGAAGTGTCAAGTACAAGAGTTATGTTAGAGCTGATTGAATTTTCTAATTCCGGTTTCTGTGTCCAATGTCGAATGCCATAAAGAAATAAGTTTCTGTTTAATTTTTCCTCACGATTTTTCATTAATTTTATCAAGTTTACCTATTTTGTTATCAAATATTATTTATCAGCCGCTGCGTGTAAATTGTGCACCTGTGGCAGCAAATCTGTGTGCCAGTGTGCAAGTCAAGCTATACAAAGCAAATACAAAGTGCCGGCTTAGCATGGAGGATCTCAAGAATGTGTCCTTCTCTCCGCTGCCGGACACGACATACGTGCGTCCATTCCGATTCAACTACACGCAGAACGGGCAAAGCAAATCATGGGACCTGTTAGAAGTGCACGATTCGGTTGCGATCATCATCTTCAACGTCGAACGCAAAAAACTCGTCTTCGTTAAACAGTTCCGTCCAGGTGAGAGGTCGAAACCCTACCTTTAGGAATTTATTCAGAAAAGACTCAGTGTATATTCAATTTGTGACTGTGGTTCCCAGCTGTATACTTCAACAGTCTGGAGCCGGAGGACCGCGACGTAGATGTCGTCGACACAGACAAGTACCCGGCAGCACTGGGCGTCACATTGGAGCTGTGTGCAGGGATTGTGGACAAAGACAAGCCTCTCGTAGAGATTGCTCGTGAAGAGGTGCTTGAGGAATGTGGCTATCATGTCAAGTTATCTGACCTGGAGTTGGTAAATTCATACAGGTAATAGGTATATCTACTATCACCTTTTAGTTACTTAAGGAAGTCAGGAGTTGGAATTAATTAAGTCATTTTGTTTTATTAATTTTACTTGTGCCTATAGATCAGGAGTTGGTGTGCAGGGGTCTAAACAAACTCTTTACTATTGTGAAGTCAATGATGACATGAAGCAATCTGCAGGTGAGTTTTAACATAGAAGGGGCTATTTTTAACTTTACTATACCATTACATGTGAGGTGCAGCGGGTCAGGTGTAGCAATTATAATCAGGGGTCTGTATCCATTCTCCATCTGACATCCGTCTGAAACTGTAAAGACAGGAGTCTTCTATCCCAGAAAATCTCGACAAAAATAAAAACATCACAAGTTGTAGTGATGAAGAAAACAATGTATTGATTCTTAAGTCGTCATGATAAGGAACACCTTAAATATCTTAAATCAAAATTCGAAATAATCACACATACATAGAAGGTGTGTCAGCAAAAAGGTTTACCAACACTGCCCCTTACACTTCCATGAACAATCATAATCAAGTAATAAAACCCTTCCGAATGGTTTGGTCAGAATGTCATTATGTACTCCTCGACATTACGTTCAAAAATCTCTTTTGTCTGCCTCTAACTCCGTTGAAGACTTGTGCTGTAGTCTGTTTAAGACTACTTTATCATCAACCCATTCTTGAATGAAATGATGATGAATGTTATTTTTTTTTTTATTTATTTTATTTTGGTACAAACAGTCATTACAAAATAATGGTTACAAAGAAATTAGAAGTATGCTGTAGACAACGAGTACCGAAAATTACTATTATACAATTTTACAAAATAGGCTGCAGGGCTTACATAGTTGCAGAGAAAGAATTTATAATATTTTACAACTCAAAACTAAATAAATATAAATATAATGAAACATTACAATATCAAAACACTCCGCGAAATAGGCAAAGAAAACAGATCATAGACCCAACCCAACCATAGACGGTTGAGTGTAATATAAGTTAAATTATTTATTTAGTGTTTTTTGTGAATTTTAACATAACCAATCTGCCTACCCCTTCCACACAGTGAACTGAGAAATACTGCAATTACGGCGTAAAAAATAAGACATAAAAAATAGAAATGAAAATTTAGGGATGTGTAACAGAATATACTGACACTAGACAGCTAGGCTGCATCGATGCTGCACAAAAGTTTGTTGAGGATGCTTAACTTAAATTTGTTGAGTGAGATACCAAAAATATCCGTGTCAAAAAAGTATCATTGTATGAAGTTAATGAGCGACATATATAACTATTTCTTGTATAATTCTTGTGGAGGCATGGTGGTACGAAAATCTTTATTTTACGTTGAGAGCGTGTTGGTAAACGTGCTTTAACTATGAAATTAACCTTCGACAACAGAGTTGGTGAATCAACTAAATTGTTAAGAATTTTGAAAAGAAAAACTATGTCGGATTTCTTACGGCGATTCTGTAAAGTAAGTAAATTATTACGCCTAAGGGTGTATTCATACGATTCAAATTGGCGATTACTCCGAGAATTAAGAATCTTTGCAAATTTTTGTTGGACTCTCTCAATTCGATCGATGTGACACCTATACAATGGGTTCCAAACTACGCTTCCGAAATCGAGAATGGATCTAACAAAAGAAAAATATAAAATTTTAAATGTTGTAGCGTGTTTGAAAGGTTTGGTAATGCGGTTAATAAAGCCCAGGCTTTTATAGGCGCGGTTGAGAATGCTGTCAATGTGCCGGTTGAAGGATAATTGATCATCCATGAGAATGCCTAAGTCTCTGATGGCATTTACTCTTTGCAGACTGGAATGCTCAAGTGTGTAATTAAAAAGTATTGGAGATTTTTTGCGGGTATAAGTAATAATCTTACATTTGTCTACGTTTAGGAAAAGTTGGTTTACACTACAATATTCCGAAAGAGCTGCAATATCTGACTGTAATAACTCACAGTCACTAGGAGAGGTTACTATTCTGAAAAATTTCGTATCATCTGCATAAAGCAGGTGATTCGAGTGGCGCAAAGCATGTCCTAAATCATTAACATACAAGGAAAAGAGCAACGGGGCCAGATGCGCGCCCTGTGGAACTCCCGAAGGGATAGGCAAATATTTTGAACAATAACCTCTCAAGCAAACCGCCTGACTTCTATTTCCTATGTACGATTCTACCCATCTAAGCAAACTACCATGTACACCGATCTTATCAAGTTTTTCTATGAGCAGAGAATGACTAATTTTGTCAAATGCTTTGGAAAAATCCGTCTAAAATGTCTATGTTTAGTTCTCCTAAAACATTCATTCTCTACCATTTTGAGTGTGCTACGGTTGTCATTAAAAATTATTATAGGTTCTGGTGGTGACAGGCTCCTGTATTTGTGCTCGAATAAAATTTTTTTCTAAAATTTTGCCTCTTTTACAGAACTCCCAAAAGCATAGTATACAGCGTTGGTACTAGAAAAAGCCACATTTTGTTGTTTGTGACTGTACCAATTTACAATGCAAAAGCCGAATCTACTGCTTTCTACTGCTAACTACTTCTACCTACTATCCCACACCCAATCTTCATCAGATGAGATTTCAACTTTATTATTACCTCTCCTAAAATCGAGACCACAGCCAGTTGTTCCTGAAAGATACGGCAGTACACGTTTAGCTGCGAGCCAGTGCGATTCATTATAACAAGTGGTATATTGGCTGAGTTTACTGCACGCAAGTGCAATATCTGGATGTGTGCAAACAGCAAGGTACATTAAACTACTAATAAGTCCCTGATACGGAAACCGCGTATCGATTGTTTCTGCTTTCGGCAGATTGCAATTGACTTCCATAGGAGTCGCTACTTTGTAACAATCTTCCATGCTAAATTTTGTTAACAGACTTTTTACATATTCCGACTGTGTCAGCTTTAAAGTCCCGTGCTCCCGGTTCCTTTCAACCTTCATACCCAATGCTTGCTTTACAGGTCCAAGCAATTTGATCTTAAAGTTGGAACTGAGCATCTTATATAGCATACTTTTTTTGTTGTTCATTTGAACTGAATATGAAGAAGTCATCAGCATAAAGTGCTATAATGATTATAATAAACACATTTTTCAGTCTTCAATTGCGTATAGCCATTGGTAGTTAAAACTTTATGCACTTTTTCATTCTAACCTCTATTGGCTTGTTTGAGTCCATATAAACTCTTCTTGAGTAAACATACTTTGTTCTGCCCCTCAATCTCAAATCCAGTAGGTTGCTCCATGTAAATGCATTCATTGCGATTTCCATTAAGGAATGCCGTGTTAACATTTGAATGTTCGACGTCCATATCATTTTCAATTCCAATTGCAAATAATAAAAATAATGTGCAATTTCTAACAACTGGTGCAAAAATCATAATCCACACCATATTGCTTAGTGAAACCCTTTGCATCTAAGCAAGCTTTAAATTTGTCAAAATTACCATTTGGATCAACTTTTTCTTTGAAAACTCATTTACATTTAATGACATTTCCATGTTTAGGCCGATCAACAAGTTCCCAGTCTCCAAGCGACAAAAGTGAATTATATTCTTCTTTCATAGCTTCTAACCAATATTTCGCTTTTTCACATTTTGTAGCTTGATTATATGTTCTAGGTTCATTTCGTCCTGTAAACGCTAGTTCCGTGAAATAATTCACTTCATAATTTCTGAACTAAAGTGGAGGATGCCGATTTCGAACAGGCCTAGAATCATCAGTAATTTGAAAATCTGATGCATTCTGTAGTTCTAAATCATTCTCTGATTGAATATTATTCAACAAAGATTCAGCTTCTCTGTGTTCATCAGATGGAACTATAGTTTGAACTTCAGGTTCTTCAACGACGCCTAGAACTTCATTATTGATAGATAAAACATCTGGTGTAGCATTCTCGTCGTCGTCAGAATCATTGACATGTGCATCTAAAGTGTTTCCATTAGTTATAGTAATATCAACAGTGTTAACTAAATCTTTAAAACTTTTATTATCCTTTGCAGTTTTAAATTGAATATCTCTAACCGTTTCTATAAATTCAACAGCATTTTATTGCCATCAACTGGATCACCAAGTCTGTAACCTTTAGTATGATCACAAAATCCTAACATTATACAGGGTGTAACAGCAAGGTGTAGTCATATTAAAGGAGCCAAACCTATACTTGATCTAGACCCTCTGTGCAAAATATCAAATAAAAATAAGTGACTTTTAATGTTGATATAAGTTTAATTATGTTTGTATAAATAGTGATTGTCCGAAACAACCACTGCGTCACAACTCTATTGCTAGTTACGTTACTACGACTTCACAAATTCATTCATGAAACCTGGGCGGCCGCAAGCGGGGACACAGAACAGCTGACTACAATTGAAATGCCATTGTAAAAACATGATTTGAATATGTTGATAATACGTTAATATTAAGTAACAAAATCTTTAAATATCTAGAAAAATCGAATTATTTCTAACAATATTATTTTATGCCATACCTAGGTACGCGTACGTACTTATTTACATACAATTTAAAGGATATTTATTTACTTATTAAGCCCGTAGTTACGCACGCCTTCATCGTATACACATTCTACATAATTTTGTATTAATACATTTATTTACGACAATTTTACAATAGTGGATACTTTTTTAATTGGTACTTACGTATTGTTCAATTCATACACGTTTTAATGAATTTCCTACGAATTGTAATTCACTGTTGTACAATGTACGAAATATTGACTTGTTTACGACAATTTTGAATAATAAGTACAATCACTGCACGCACTGCTGGCACATTTCACACATTTACAGGTAATGTTCAAAATGCCGACCTCCATGCAATATGCATATTTCCGTGCGTCGGTACAGAGACTGTTCTACTCTTTGAAGCATCTGCAGAGTGATTTGACTAAACGCCATTTCGATCCGCTGCCTCATTTCTTCTGCGCTTTCACAGGACTCCGCATAAACAATATTTTAATATGACCCCATAAAAAAAATCGAGCGGTGTCAAGTCTGGGGACCGCGCTGGCCAGGGTACAGGACCTCCCCGCCCAATCCACTGCGGGAAACGGTCGTTCAGATGGGAACGTACATTTCGAGCAAAATGTGCGGGTGCTCCATCGTGCTGGAAAGTCATCCTGTGTTCCATCACGAGTCTCACGTATTGTGTCACTGGCAGAGCCATCAGAACGTCATCCAAGTCTTCTGTTAGGAATCTTAAATAATTGGCCCCATTCAGACTTGCCGGCAAAAACACTGGACCGATGACGGCACAACCTATTATACCAGCCCACACATTAATCGGCCACTGGTTTTGAAAATTTGATTCCCTTGATACGCGGGGATTTAAATGAGTCCAAAAATGTTCATTATGCATATTGATAATGCCCGCACGCGTAAATGACGCCTCGTCTGTCCACAGTACCGACGAAGCGAAGTCGGGAGACCTCCCAACCTGGTCGCGGTACCAGCGGCAAAATGCCAAACGTAGATCATAGTCCGCTTGTAACAGCTCCTGCGTTCTTTGAAAATGGTATGGGTGCTGGCCATCATCCCGTAGCACACGCCACACACTCATATGGTTCACACCACCAAAGGCTGCCGCAGCACGACGAGTAGGTACTTGTCTTTGGATTGCCGAGAAAATGTTCCAAAACATCTGCCTCGAATTCTGGGTCTCGTGAACTCGGCCGGCCTTCAGAACTGGAACCACGGAACGATCCACTATTATGAAGTCTCATAACCATCTTCCTGAAGCATTCCAGAGTAGGAAATGGTCGACGTCGATTTTCTGGGACGCCATCAATAAACTTTGATCAATAAAGTCAGTCATGACATTTGGCCGTGCCCATAATCCTTTTCATGCCAAATACATGTTGGGTTCTGAGCTCATTACACGTGTCGAGTCTATTAAGGACTTAGGGGTCGTTTTTGATAAAAATTTGAATTTTCATGAGCACATTAAAATCCTAACTGCCAATTGCTATCGGAGGCTGGGGTTCATTATCCGGAACGCTCGCGATTTTGATAACCCTAGAGCTATCAAACTTATTTACACCGCGCTAGTCAGGAGCAAAATTGAAGCGGCTTCAGTAATTTGGAACCCTCATGAAACTACCTACTCCCTGCTTCTGGAGAAAATCCAAAAAACGTTTTTGAGATTTTTATATAAGAAAATTTATGGGTACTACCCATTTTTATACCCTACGAAATTCCTCCTTGGCGTCTTGGGGTTTAATTCCTTAGAGCTAAGACGAAATTATGGTCTAATGACTACGGCTGGCAGGGTCTTGCGAGGAGATTCTGATTGCCCAGAATTAGTTGCGCAGCTGGTACGCTTGATCGTCCCACCGCTGAAGAAATTTAACTTGCGGCCACGTAGTCATCACCTGCTGGCATTGCCAGCGGTGCGAACTGTGGCTCGTGGTAAATCACCGCTTGTTCGCGCTCTGCACTATCTCAATGCACTTCTCTTATCAGTACCAGACTGCGACATGTTTGCGAGTAGATGGGTGACTGTGTGTGATGAATGCTTGAGGTTTTGTGAGAGAATGGATGAACGTCCGTCTTCTGTGTTGTGATGTTATTATTATATGATTTATTGAATTTCACAGTGCCTTAGTAATATACTGTAATACTGTGTAATTGTATGAACTAAATTTATTTATTTATTTATTTATTTATTTTAGGAAGGTTTACAGCTATTAACACGAAATATAAAATACAAACTAAACAACATCAAAGAGCCTATTACAAACCTCCACTTATGCATATCAAAAATAGCAAATTAAGAGCTTTATTTATAGTTTACTATTTATACAGACCAAAGAAAAGAAAAGAAAAACCGGAAAATTTTGCAATGTTAAGCCATTATAGTAAATTAAACAATGATGTACACATAACGAAATATGCAGCTTGAGCACACCTGCAATTAATACCGTCCAAAATAATTCAAAGTTATAGTTCTTCGAATAGTTGCTGTGCTTGTTTCAAACAAATCAAAGTCATATTCAGTGTCATACCTGTTATAGGTACTACAGCCGCGTATCATGAATGTGTTTTGTCTATAATTTGTGTGAGCTATGGGAATGTGAAGCAACGGGCGACGCCGCAAAGTCAATGAGTTAGTACGGAGACCGATTTTAGACAATAATTCCGGACAGTCAATGCCAGCATTAGCCAATTTGGATAGAAAACAAAGATCATTCACTTCACGACGCACTTGAAGAGGCAGAAAATGATACCGCTTGCAACGGTGTTCGTAATCCACGGACTGTTGTCTGGTCTTAAAATCAAGAAATCGCAAAAATCTTTTTTGTATATTCTCTAATCGCGTGATATAGATGTTGTATTGGGGATTCCATACACAGGAAGCGTACTCAAGATGACTACGCACGAAGGCGCAGTACAAAACTTTAATAGTTTTCAAAGATTTCAAATCGTTGGACATACGGATAACGAACCCGAGGGCCTTTGAAGCCTTACTTGCAATATGATCAATATGATCTTTAAAGATTAATTTACTATCATGTATGACACCCAAATCCTTAATATTATTGACTCTAGTTAAATTGTGATTATGGAGTATATATTTAGATTCTATTTTGTTATTTTTACGAGAGAAAGTCATACAGAAGCACTTAGTTACATTTAGGTCTAATTTATTCGTAATGCAATATTGTTCGAACCGCAAGAGATCTTCCTGCAGATCACGGATATCAGATGAATTGTTGATAACCTTTAGGATTTTCATATCATCTGCGAAAAGTACAGATTTTGAATAACGAAAGCATTTGTTAATGTCCATTATGAAAATAATAAATAAAAGTGGACCCAAAATTGACCCCTGGGGTACACCAGAAGGTATCTTAGTCCACTGTGACAAAAAACCCCGTAAGACTACAGCCTGATTACGATTATCAATATAGGACGCAAACCAACGATACAAGTTACCATGTATGCCTGCTGCTTGAAGTTTAGAAAGCAATATACAATGGTCTATTCGGTCAAAACATTTTTTTGTAATCAGTGTATACTACATCAACCTGTGCTCCTCTTTCCATCCCACTAGTAATGAAATCGTTTGCAATAATCAGGTTTGAGGATGTGGAACGTTGTCTAAGAAAACCATGTTGATCGTCACTAAATGAATTTTGTAAACTAGAATAAACTTCTATATAAACTAACCTTTCCAATACCTTGGCAAATAGACACAATTTGGATATGGGACGATAGTTTTCCACATTACATCTATTCCCTTTCTTATGGACCGGTGTGATGAAGGCAGATTTCCACAGTTTAGGTACAATTCCCTCAGACAATGATCGCCCGTACAACAGACTCAATGGAACCGCCAAACTTTCGGCACATTTTACAATTAAAAGTGGAGGAATCAAATCAGGTCCCCCCGACTTTGTTAAATCGAGTGATTTTAAAAGATCATGTACCTTGATTGCATTAATTTGGATATCGCGTATGCTACATAGAACGTTATCGTAGTTCATGTTGACAGTGCAACACGTCGATTGGCCAGTCACCAAGAAAGTCTCAAGAAAGTACTCCGCAAATAGGTTACTTATATCTTCACCAGTGTCAGCGCTCACAGATTTGTAATTCATTACACTAGGAAAAGTCGAGTTGTTCCTTTTCATTTTTACAAACGTCCAAAATGCTTTGGGGTTCTCTACAATTGAAGATTCGATGTGTTGAATGTACTTTTCAAAGCAGTCCCTCTCAAGATCGAAGACCCTTTTCCGCAGTGTAGAAAAAGATTGGTAATCAGATAAGTTACCGTACGTTTTATATTTAGAATGGTATTTAGATTTTTCTTTTAAAGCTTTTATGAGACTAGAATTGTACCATGGCGGGTAAGAGTTCGATTTAATCAATTTACGAGGTATATGTTGGTCACGAAGCTCATATATTTTTTTATATAAATAGGCCACCGCGTCATCTAATGAGCCTGTACTTAAACACTGACTCCAATTAATTTTACTAAGCTCGGCTGAAATTGCAGAATAGTCACCTCGATTGTAAATATACTTCATTTGGCCCAACTGTTTCAATTCGCGAATATCAACAAATTCAGCATATATATCAAGGGATTTGTGATGAAAATCCTCCGGGACCAATGGTTTGATACAATTTTTTACGTTTAATATTCCATTAGAAAACACTAAATCCAACACCCTATTATTATGATTAAATTCACCATTAAACTGACTTAAATTACATGTGTCAATGAGATCAAAGAAATAACCAGCAGCATAGTTGGCCGGTAGCATTACGGCTTCCCCATTTGACCTTAACCATTGCACGTCATTACCGAAATTAAAATCACCCACAACAACAAATTTATCTAACGGGTGACTGTAAATTATTTTACTAAGATTATCAGAAAAATTGCATAATTGTTCCTTATATGAGTTACCACCCTCTTCCCGACATAAGTACAATGTACAAATATGCATTTTATAAGTTGTCGCAGGCCTCTTACATTTAATTAAAATAGTAATCCAGATGTCCTCCGCTGAACTGATCCATTCAGGCATGCATATAACGGCAAGGTCGTGCCTCACTGCCATCAATACTCCGCCGCCTAAAGTTTGGCCTAACCTAACATAGTCACGATCGCGTCGAAAGACAAGGTATCTACCATCAAATAATTCACTATCCATAATGCCATCCAACAACCACGTCTCCGAAATACAACATCGTAATTACTTAAACACACGTTTCTGTAGAATTCACTGACCTTCGTACGTAATCCCCTGGCGTTTTGGTAGTATATTTTTAAAGTATAACCCTTATATTTAAACTAAAAATTTCTAAAATCAGTCTATCGAACCGAGAATGTATAAAAAAAAATAAGTAAATATTTAATACTATTTCACGTATTACGCAATAATTTAACTTATACTTAAAAACATACAAATTACCGAAAATATTCAAATAAAAAATAAAAGAAAACGATAGTACAACCGAAAAAAATAAATTAATTAAAAGATACCCACGCACACTTAAACACAGTGCGACACAAAATTTCAATTCAAATAACATGCACTTTGTATATTCAATAAGCATAACAATAGGGTCATTAACTAATGACTTTATCACATTAAAGGTATTAAGCGGTACCATCCTACAGACAATTTTCAACGCTAGTACAATAGGCCCACAGAAGTATGTTGTAAAATACAGGCATGAAGCGTTAGCACAGCGACTACTCAGTTTAAATGTTTCTGAACAAGGAAGACACAACTTTAGAAGAAATTCAATACTCACACAGCAACTACCGGAGATGCTCAAACTGTTGACGATTAAAAATATAAATAAAAACAACATTATATCAAGTTCGGACACATAAATAGCACGCACTTTAAAAATACAAAACTCACTTAAACAATTTTCATTAAGTCCTTCTCTGATTTGACCTGTATAACTGGGGACGTGTCGTTTTTCCTCAAATATATTTTGGAGTGTTTTACCCAAGAATAGAGAAACCCCATGTCTTTGGCGATTTTCTTCGCCTTGGTGAGCAAATCCTTATTTGACGGTGTCAAGTGATCGTTGACGAAAACCATGTTATTTGATTTGAAACCAAATATACTAGCATTGAGCTTCACTTCCCTTGATTTCGCTCTCGCAGCTGCAACAAAATCCTCCTTCACGTATCGGCTAATAAACGCCACGATTATGGGTTTTGGTTGGGTGTTATCCTTCCTCGGAACTCTGGTAACAAAGTTTATCTGAGATCTATTTATGGGATAATTTATTTTAGACCCAACTGAGCTAATAATATCTAATAAATTCTCGTTCTGGGACTGAGGGATGCCTTTTATCTCTGCGTTGTTCATGCGAGAAAATTGATATTTATCGTTTGCTTCACATATAACTTTGCTTAGTTCAGCTTCAAGGATGGTCACCCGGTCTCCAACTCCTTCAACTTGCGCAAGACGGTCTTCAATCTTCTCACATCTGTCATTAAATTCCTTTATTGACGTATTAATTAGGGTGACCTGTGCTCTTAGCTCAGATATTTCGGCACGTAGTGCTTTGACCTCAGCAGTAAGCGAGTCCAGGGGAGCAAGTTTCACAGACAAGGCTTTAAGTTCTGCCATAATGGCTGCTTCTCCGGTGGGTTGTGGCGATCTCTGGCCTGTTAGTTTACACCTGCCGCATTTCCAAGCTTGTTTCCTATCAGCGCCCAGTTTTCTGTAGCCTCCCTCGGTTAAGCCTGCACAATGAAAATGTAGCACCTGGTCGCAGGATGTGCAATGTACTCCGTCACCAACATCTTCATTACATATGCCACAAAAAGACATAGCGAAATCTTACAAAAGTTTGAGAACCGATGGATTTCCGCGTTAAGCGTACAAGGATTGGCTTATTGGCACGACTGCTCGCAAAGTAGCTAACAGGTAGACTGAAATAAATAAACTTTGCCCAATAAATTTTGCGAACCTGGCGCAAGCTCCCATCGGCTGCGCCTACGCACAACATCATCATCATCTCATAGTAATCACTATTGCTTAAGCGTGACAGTTTAAATAAACACAAAAACGAGACACAAACAAAACGATGACACCTATTTAGTCCTCACAACGCAAACGGCAATTACAGACTGTTACAAAAAATTAAAAAATAGCGTCTCTGCCTCAGCGGCGGCACATCAAAGGACGCCGACTGAAACGCAAATTTTGGAATATAGGGTAACGTTTTCATAATGTACCTACAGGATGAAATTAAAATTATTACCATCCTTTTAAAATAAGACCCTTCTCATGATACAAATTACATCATTACATACACAAAAAACTAATTTCTTGACGTTTGCCGACCTTCAGGTTGCACCTTTACGATGAAAGTGTCCCAATACAAAATTTCAACTTTTTGGGAATAAAAAAGAAAATAAGATTTCAAGTTGTGACATTTTCATATTATTTTATTTATTACTCTTGAAGTACTAAAGGTGATGGCCTTATTAGTCTTTGAAAATAATGAGGAAAAATGGAACTTTACAACTGAAAATTGTTTCTGATCATTTTAATGTTCAACAATTTAAAAACATAATTTACAAAAACTAGTCGCCAATAGGTCTTTTTTTTAACGATTTTTTTGTTATCATTTAACGTATTAAGAATTAAGTCTTAATGTTCATCAGCTAAGCAAGATGTCATAACCCTTGATATTGTTTTGTGGTCCCTGTTTCACAATTAAAAAAGAAGAAAGTCCACGAAACAAAAAAGTAAGTCCCTTTAAAAAGTAAGTTACTAAAAAAATATATTTTTTTTAAATATTAAGCGACGGGTCGAACAAGTCGTGTACCCGGTGGAAAGCGTCACGCCTGTCCATAACAGTAGCACTGCCGCTCGAAGGCTACTGCTACGGCGTCCATCTCTCTGAGACATAGTTGACAAGTCCCATGTGCCTGTAATTTCACCAGCACCCTTACCCTTCAAAACTGTAACACGGCAAAGTGGCAGTACTACCCTGGACGAACTCACAAGGAGCTCTACTGCTACTAGTGATTTTTGAATATGATTTTCGGAACGAAAATGGCTCAAATGCTAATCCGTCAGTGGCAGCGTGTTGTCTTTGCAAATGCAGATTCAACAATAAATGCGGCATTAATATTTCGACGCGGGAGTAGAATTTTTAAACTGAAAGAACAAAATGAGAGGGACCTTTATGAATCAGTGCTATTCGAGCTTTAATTGCACAATTTCATCTTCACCACAGTGTGACTAATGTAACAAAATATTTTTTTAAGATGGTTTTACGATATAAACTCATTTTTTAATATTTTGATTTGGGTCGCTTTCATTGTAAGGGTGCGAAGTATTAGTCGGACAATTGCGTCATATTGCGTCATGCGTTAGAAGAAACATACCGACTGATTCGCTAGCTGCCATGCGTTAGAACAGTACCGACGGATAGAAAGAGACAAATTTCATTCATTAAAATACAATAGATGAATGCGTATTATTACATATGATATGGTAAAAAGAAACAGAGATAACTTTAAATATGTGTTTTTTAGAGGACATTAGTTTTATTAATGGATATTAAATGGAAATTTGTGTATTTTGTATGATTGAAGATATGAAGTTAACAAAACCATATTACGTTATTATGTACTAAGTTTTAAATAATAGTTTTATTATGAAGTAGTGTATTTTGGCAAAGTAATCGATAATATTTATTTTTCATTAAATGTTCACACGCATATTACATGAATAAAATAATAATAAATTTAGTAAATTATAACATAGCAATAAGAATATGGATTTAGTACTTTGTAATTTACAATAACATGCCTGAATTTCACAAGTTTTTCAAGTTACGTAATTTGGTTGTATTATGATACTCAATAGAGATGTGATGTGACTATTTATTTTCGTTAAATGACATCAGCTGATCGAAACTGTTCATGGCGAAATTTCCATAAATAACGTAGTGTGTACTAAAACAACTTTGCTAACTAGTTTCATACCATTAACTGAATCCGACCTTCAAATATGACTACACCTTGCTGTTACACCCTGTATAGGGTTTTCAAATTCAAATTCAAATTCAAAATAATCTGTATTTCATAGGTAAGCATTATTACACTTGAAATCGTCACAATGGTTAAACTCTACCGCTCATTCGTAAGGCAGATTCCCCTGAGAAGAATGAGCAAGAAACTCTAGGGGTTGCTCTTTGTAAATAACATTTACAATATTTTTTTTTATTTGAAACATCAGAGATCGAGACTACCTCCATGAGCTAAACGGGTCACTACCACGGATTTTTGTCATCCAGGTTTTGATTTGGGATCAAGCTTTGTACGATATGTTGTGGAGTAAGAGTAAATGCTGTGCTACCAAATACTCGAAGATGTCTGAGATTCACTTTACTACGAGTCCTACTTGAAGAGCTATTTCAGGAGTAGCTTTAGTCAAAGCAGCAGTTGGACTGTGATTTTTTAAATAACAGGCAGTGTTTACTGCTTCAGCCCAATATTTCTTCTCCAAATTAACGTCTTGCAACAAAGCTCTAGCTTTTTCAACTAACGTCCTATTCAAACATTCGGAAACGCCATTTTTTTGTGGTGTATACGGAACAGTTGTTTCGTAAACAATACCGCGTTGCTTTAAATAATTCGCAATACTTTTATTACAATATTCTGTACCGTTATCACTCCTAATGCGCTTTATCTTTACATTGGTTATGAGCAATGTTCTCACAATAGCTCGACAAGTTTAGTTCACATGTTTTTTTATTAGGACTTTAGTTTGTGGTGACGTTATAAATGTAAATTTTTCGGAAAATATCATTTTTCGAGAATGACGCAAAATATTTCTTCTTCGAATAACATTGTAAGAGTGTAATGAAAAGGTTATATCAATATGAATGGATTAAATCAGCGTAGAAACACAAGCAGTGAGACAACACTAAGCTGCGTGGATGATAGATTCTGTAACAGCACAGCATACACACTCTATGGCTATTGCTTGATTATTTATTATTATAGCTATAGTTTGTGTGTATTATCTACTTGTTATGTTTTTTCCCCTTTTTCGTTTCGTTTTTTTTTCATGTTGTAATTAGGTTTCCTAATTGTTAAATGTATGTGTGCTGTATTGTTTATTCTTTTTTAAATTCTTCTTTCTAATACCGTATCTGATGTAGATCAATTGTGACAAATTTCGGGTCTAAAACCCGAACTTTAAAAAATTGTTGATTTTTCAATTTGGGTTAAATTAAAAAAAAATGTAAAATTCAAGTAAATTTTTTAGTTGTTTTCACTGTCTTGTCGTACACATGGCTATAAGAATTATAACACATTGAAACCTCATTACCTTGGTATTAAGAGCAATTATTTTACATTATCACGTTTTTATTACATATTCTATGACAAATTCCATTATTCGTACCTAAACGAAGCTATCGTGCTAAGCCATTGTCAGTGCAGACCGCATACTCCTTACCATTCGATGTCAACTCCTTGTGCGGCGAAAGTGATAAGGGTGTTGACCATCAACATGTTATACCTGAGATTCCTCTTGAAGTGGCCTAAGACGCTTCTTCGAATTCAGTTTTTTCGGTTCTCGAGCACTTAAACTAGCATTCATTGCTCGCACAGAGAAACATTTCGTAAACCTTAAAGAGCGGATCTAAATCGGTTTATGGGCACGGTTTTGCTCGCACTTATCTTTTGGAATCCTGATTGGCTTTTTTACTTACTGTGTTTCGACAGCTGTACACTTAACATTTTCCCAGGTTTAATAAGACCTCTATAAAAACTGGGGCCATCGAGTACATTGGGTACATTGCATACATTAAGGGCTGTAAAATAGGCGCTTTGTCGTCGAGTTGCGGATACCAGCCCGTTGCACCAAGTATCAAGTAACTTTGTACTATTTCTTTACAAAATGCAGGCCGTTGTTTAATTGTTTTAACATAGCTGCTAACACTTGGAATACTCCGAATACTACATTTACAAATTCGCTTTGTGACCACTCAGTGCAAGCACACGTAAAACCTTCACAAATGTTGACTGACGCTGATGAATCAATCTAACTAGCGATGGAACAAATCTAATAAAATTCGATATTGATTTGTTTAAAAAACTTAGATTTGATTTTAATGTAGTGTCATAACTATAAAGTGAAGTTATGCAGCATGAAGTGATACCATATTATGTACAGTTTGTAGCAATATCATAAACTAAGTTAGCCCGCTTGATATTGCTATGCCTTTTCTGTTACACCTGTTTCACACATACCACAGTGTGTTAGCATTTCAGTGACTACCATTACTCTTGTATCAAATAAGATCTTTTCTTAATTAGGTATACTATAATTAATGTTAGGGTGATACACGACCAACATCATTTGGGGGGGTCAATGGAACATTCTGTTCTGTCACCCTAATTATTATCATATTATTTTATGGCTTTTTGATGATAATACATAAATGAAATAAAATGAAAGAATTTATTTCAGGCAGTAGGTGTAGTTACATGTCCATATAGTGTTATTAGGTACTTACAACTATGTTAGAATTCCGTCCTTGTTCATTTTCATGAGCAAGGATGGACATCCAATACTTAAGGATCCATTCTCTCTGCTACCTTAAGAAGACTGTTAGTGCTGTCTCTCACTTTGGTCAACAGGGATGCCACTCTCTTGCGAACGACTGCTTGAAAATTGTCAATTCTAGCCTCCGCGAACATCCCTGAAGCACAACAGTGTCGAGACAGCCCCAGCAGTCCCCTGAGGGCGTTGTTGAATTGGACATGCAAGCCACTGTAGGCTTTTTTAGTGTAATTGCTCCACAGGTTGCACGTCTAGCATTATGTTTTGAAAAGAGTGATTTTCGACTTGTCGTCATCGTGCAAACCGTGCGTACCGCCAGCGCCCTGCGTTCCCTCTCCAAGTCAACGTCGTCTGTTAAGTTTTCCGTGACCCAGTGACCCAGATACTTGAACCTAGTCACTTTCTCGAGTGCCTTGAACTGCCTCCGTGGCGGAACAGTTACCATGCTGGACTGCCACGCAGAGCTCCCAGGTTCGACTCCCGGGCCGGGAGAAATATTTGTATAGCCTACATTTATTTCTCTCGTGAGTTTGGGTGTAATTTGTGGTTGTCTATATGTATGCCCATGACACCTATGACACAGGGTTTCCTAGTGCGGGGCTAGGTTGAGTGTGTGCGTTATTATTATTATAGCTCATGACCGTTTAGAGTGATTGCTAGCGCCGAATAGGTTTTGGTACCTGATTTGAACACCAACAGTATTGTATTTAAGCCCATGGGCCGCGGCAAACCTTTCACATACATTTAACAACACTTTTAGACCAATAATTGAAGGGCTCGGCAGCACCATGTCCTCTGTATAAATTAGTTGTTTACAAAACAACCATCTTTTGAACAGCCTACCCCAGTACTACCTACTGAACGCCTCAATCAGTCCATTTATATATAAGTTAAATAAAACGGGTGAGGTCAGCCCCCTGTCTCACCCCACATTCCATTTAGTATTCCTCCGAAGACTTCCCTGCCCATCTAAACAATTCTGTCAGTTCTTTAGGTATACTCGTGTTATACATTTTATTCCATGGTATGCCATAGGATATCATGTCAAAAGCTTTTGACAGGAAGCATGCAAAAACTAGAGTTCCCCTATCGGTGTAGTTAGTACCGAACAGTGTGCTTAATAAACATCTTGGACAACACGTGATGCTACAAGACGCCCAATTCGGCTTCCGGCCTGGGCTGTCTTCGGAATCAGCTGTACTGTGCCTTATTATTATTTATAATAATTGTGGTAGCTAGAGAAACTGGCTACTTTGTTCATTGGTTATCGTGAGTCATTCTCGTGCACGTTTGATTTATCAAGTTCTTATTATGCAGGCGGTGGTGTGGATGACGAAATAATCGATTTGGTGGAGATGTCGATCTCGCAGGTGGAGAAGATGCTATTCTCACCTTCCGCGGAGTCAATAAGGAGCCCGCCCTCTTGCCTCTACGGGCTCATGTGGTTCCTGCACACCAAGGCGCCCAAGTACCGCAAGTAGGTTGCGACCTCGCACCAAAGAATATTTACCCCATACTTACTTGTGTAAGCTTTACCAGTGACTTGTAGTAAAATGTGCACTCATAATAATAACGCGAAGATTGCACAGTCAAGGGTAAAAGTATGGTCACACATACCCTTTTTATAGTCACAATTATACATACTATACAGACAGAAACGCATATTATTATATCCAATACTCAAAAAGTATAATGTGTATCAGGTACAGAATATGTAATGTAATCAATACAATACAATACAATACCAATATTCTTTATTTCACACGGACAAATACATAATAACAATACAACAAACAGTAAAAAGTACAGGTACAACAGGCGGCCTTATTACTAAATAGCAATCTCTTCCAGGCAACCTTCGGGTTACCGGAAAAACAATAAGATAAAATTATTTGAGGGCGCAACAGAATACACATATTGCACATATACAAAATTAAATGAAGAAGAAAATGTTAATAAGAAAAATTTTAAATAAATAACTAAATAATACTATTAATAACAAAATAATAAATAAATAATATATATCTATATATCTATACCTACGTAAATATAATTACCTACATACAAGATAATTAGTTTTGAGTAAAGTTTTGAAAGAATCAACAGACTTAGCGCGTCTGATCGATTCAGACAGGGAATTCCACAGTTTAATGCTTCTAACCTTGAAGGAGTTAGAATGAAAGGAAGAAGAGTGGATAGGACAGTTTAAAGTGCGACTGAGTGTAGTGCTATGATACACGAAACAATCTTTGAGGTAGGGAGGAGAGGTGGTATTAAAGAGAACAGAGTATGGAAGGGATAAAATGCGAAAGTCCCTACGACGACGAATGGGTAACCATCCAAGTTTGGATCGAAAGTCTGAAACATGGTCAAATTTACGCAACCCAAAAATGAATCTAGTGCATAGGTTCTGCAACCGCTCCAGCTTATTGAGTAGACCCTCAGACAAGTCTGGATAACAAGCATCCGCATAGTCTAGAATAGGCAGAAGGAGCGACTGTGCCAGACTGATTTTAGTCGGAATGGGTAAAAAATTCCCCAGACGTCGAATTGACATGTAAGCACCAAACATCCTCCTACTAATAATATCATTCAGTAATCATTAGTAAACACTAAACGAAAACGTGTCATTATAATGTAGCGCCGCAGTGCGGTAGCGCTTTGATTAACGCAACGTTACAACCACAGATTACTATAATAATAGTCAGGTTACAACTATGGTGCTTTCAAGTAAAAGTAACGTCATCCTACAGACGTCCGTTCTTTCGGTACTGTAAATAAAAATATTTGAGAAAAATCATGTTTTATGGCCTAGACTTTTATAGAAGAATAGGACACACCTTGTGATCCCTGCGTGGCATCAGCGCCGGTGTCTGTGCTTCCCAACTTCATTTATAGTCGCACTGGAAAAATATAACTGTAAGTATTCCATCTGGATCGCGTGGCCTACTACCGCTATACAGTTCCCGGAATTCTGTATTGAGTCCATTTCTGAATGCTGCCCTAACGGCGGCCTTCGCTGACGACGCATATCTATCAAGTAATGACTCTAAAACGGTTTCTTATCTGCAGTACACAAATTGCGAATAGATATAGCACATCCTAATCAGTTGAAATAACATGGAGACATCCCTCCTGTACTCTTAGACAAACCCTTTACGACACCTATGTAAAAACGACTAACTCGGTATAACAAGCAAACGGAAAGAGCTCATATACCATAGTATAAGCACACCCCGGACACTCCGTACAACGGTCGACAATTATTTACCTACATACAGCAAGGCGCTATCTGCACACGCGCAAATGTGTGCGTGAAGTGGCAGGGTTACCCATCACTTTCTCGCACTATTACGGTACGTGGTCAGAGCGGCAACATAGCGAAAATTCTAACGCGAATCTGTTATCTATGATTCTATTAATTAACTGCCTCCGTGGCCGAACGGTTACCATGCCGGACTGCCACGCAGAGGTCCCAGGTTCGATTCCCGGGCCGGGAGAAATGTTTGTATGGCTTACATTTATTTCTCTCGTGAGTTTGGGTGTAATTTGTGGTTGTCTATGTGTGTGTCCATGGCACCCGCGACACAGGGTTTCCCTAGTGCGGGGCTATGTTGAGTGTGTGCGTTATTTATTTATTGTGCGTTATTAATAGAATCCTAATAATTATACATGTCTATTAGGTACTTATATCGATATATTATTATATTGTTCATTAATTCACTAACTAGAGTATTATTGAAGATTTATTTCAAAAATATATTAAAAGCACTTAAAATGTTATATTTCGAACATGTACTTTTACCTAAGTAAGGTAACCAAGATATTTGAAATTGCTTGTCCAAGTTTAGTTAATAATTAGATATATTCACTACCTACCTAATATTGATCGGCAATACGAATAGAAAATTCGTTTTGGAGCATAAGGTCAAAAGCGCAAAATGACAAACGATGGCAA
>NW_020653762.1:1597880-1635021 GCF_003589595.1 Hyposmocoma kahamanoa
TTATACGTTAAAAAGGCACCGGGTACAAAGCCTTTTTCATTTCGAGCCTGAACTATTATCAAACGTTGACCTTTTGAAATTGGCTTTTTTACTCCTTTTTTCTTATCATCACTCCAAGATTTCCCTTTAGTGTGGGATGTATGTATGTAAGACTCATCCATATAGACGATATTTTTTCCTGTTTCGCGAAATTTGCGTATTTTATCGAGGTATTCCATTCGTTTGAGACTTACATCGTGCTTTTCCATTAAAACTTTTCGATTATCCATTTTAGTGAACCGAAATCCCATCTCGTGAAGTATTTTTCTCAACGTATTTTCAGACCCATTGTAATTAATAGGTTCAGATAATTTAGCTTTTAATGATTTTATTGTCGGCAGTTCATTAAATCGTAAGTGAAAATCATACACCATTCTTCGAACAACATCATAATCAAAATCGTCCATATCCAAACGAAATTGCTTTTTTGGTCTCCCTTTTTTTGGAGTGCTAAACTTAATTTCAGTAGAATGTGTTTCAGTACTGACTTCGTTTAATATATTGTTCAAAGTTCTTCTTGAAATTCCAGTGGCATTTGCAATTCGCGCTTGAACCTTCTTAAAATAACAACTTACATTTTCATCTTAATTTTTTTTTAAATCTGTCAGCTTCGGTTACAAAATATTTATAAACATTGTAGATAATTTGGCGTGACTGACCTCGTAAAGGTTTCCCTCTTTTTCCTAAAGATGCCATAGTACAACTTTAAATTATTTAAATTTGGGGGTTTTAACAACTCTATATATATATATTGAACTGGACGCGACCGCACTCTATCGCACTTAAACAACGACTGACAAAACGTCACATAGGTAGTGTGCGACAGAGATAACGCTCTACGAAGCCGAAATTAGCCGATTGTCTCTTTCCAAATGTCGATGTGCAATATTTATCGCCGGGTACTGTAACAACTACGAATGAACTCTTACAGTCATACAATAATAACGTTTCAACAACTCAGTGTTTTTTACCCCTAAAATCAGACATGTCCCTGGTAACAAGAGAATCAGCGATAACGTTTCGTTCCGAATGCATGAGTAAAACTCCCATGAGTCTCTTTATTATATGTTAGTTGGATTTGCAACTTGCTTTAAAATCTAGGTGCACATAAAGACTAATTCCTCAAAAAAATCGAGTATTAACTCACAATTTCCGAAATAATAATTTTTGGTATTTTCGGGACATTGAGGTTTTCGGGGCATACCGGGATTTTGAAGTTATGATATTTGAGTATAGTTGGACAGGTTCATCCGTTTATTGCCTGTGGTCCAACTTCATCCAATGTAGTTTAACGACAAATTTTGTGTAGACTTCAAAAAATGGTCAAATGAAGGCTTTATATTTATTTAGGATATTCCACATAGAAAATACTACATTAAATAGTAAACCACTCAGCATCACAGCATGCGGTAGCAATAATTTGAAACAAAATTTATAAAAATTATAATGAAACAAAGATAAATTATTTGAATTTATGCATACATACAGCTATTAAATGTACATTAGTTCACAATACTCGTAATAAATTAAAAAAATTAAATTAAATAAAACTTAGGAAAAATGACTAAAAGATTTGCATAAGATTAGTGAAGTATATTTTAAAATATACAAGCCAGGACTCTTTTGTTCCCACGGTTGAAACCCTGGCCACAATCATGTGACTTGGAACAAGTTATACACCCTACAGAGCTTTGACAAAACAGCGAAATGACCGATGTTAATTTTGGAACATGGTACGGCGAAAAATAGGTATATAAGAGCTCTTTCTGGGCAACTTGAGTGAACGACAGCATATCCCATAACTAAGGGCAATCAAGTAGCCATTTATAATTGTATATAGAAAGATTAAGTCAAGTCTTTTACGATCAACTAAAGAAGCCAATATGTAGTGATTGAGTCTCTGTGAACCTTAAAATCACCGTATACCAAATAGTATTATAGAAGCTTTCCAAACGCTTGGCATACACTTCGTAGTGTGGATTTCAAATGAAACTATTGAATTCAAGTACATGTTGTATAAAGCTTAACTTTTGCCGAAGGCCTTCGCATTGCACGATATGAAACCCAGCATTATAAATCTCTTTTTACTGTTTTTTTTATATGTGAGTCATACTTAAGTTTTTTATCTACCAACACCCCGAAATTCTGTATCTCACCTAACGTCCATAACTTCTGTCCATCAATTTGTCTTTGACGGCTCCATAGTACAGAAAAGTAAAAAAGCCACTGAAGTTGTTTTTGACTTACGAAACTAAGTAAACAAACATCTCCTAATCTTGATAACAATGATGGGTCGAGCGTTAAATATCCATGTGAATCAACTATTTATTGTTTTCAGTTTTAAAATTCTACCTGTTTGAAATGTCCTTATGAACACTGTATGTGGTAAAAGCTAATAGTTACTTCTTGTGATACATCTTCAAAACAATATTTTCCACAAAATCACGAAATGTATTAATTACAAGTGAAATTAAAGAACCACTATATACGAATCCTAATATTAAGAAAATTGTCTTTTAAGAACTTCTTATCCATTAAAGAAACAAAATGTGTAAAGGAGGGAGGTTCTTTATTCCGTTGGATGAGGTTACCAAATACCAAAACAAGCCAAGTGAAACTCCAAATTCTTGTTTGTTCAGAAGATTTTTATTTTTCATCTTGTATGTCACCAATACAAGGTCACCCTATATGCGGAAGGCCTGGGCAGTTGTTCCCAGAAGGGAAACCGTTCCGCGAGATGAGGTTTTTCACCCTATATGAGCATACGAAATGTCAGAAGATCCGGGTAGCAGTTCCCAAGAAGGGACTCAACTCCTGGTTGCCTTACAAAGCTCTCTGTATTCTCAGATTTCAAACTTGTGTTCGAGCAGTCCACCATTCGAGGGAAAATCTTAACACCGCGATTCAGAAATAACGCCAAATGGGTCGATGCTGTCTAGCGGATTCTTAGAGAACTAAAAGTGAACAATCTGTTTAGTCAAGGCCGTCTATTACATAAAGTAGGTTTGTTACAAATGTTATTTATGAATTTAAAAAATAATTTTGAACCTCATTAGCAAATATATCTTAATTGTTTTTCATGTGTACACTGACTGGATCAACTTTTTGTTGTAAATAATATAAGAGAAATTTATTCTTACCATGCAAATAAAATAAATATGGAGTACAAGTCGTTGGTTCCGAGATTCGTAGCTTAAAGTCGCAGTTCAGAGTAAAATCACACTCCAGATCACAATGCAAATCAGAAATCGTTATTGAATAGCTAAGGCGTTAGAAAATAGAGAAAACCACAAAATAGCACCCAAACGCAAGACAAGCGGAACGCGAATCAGAACAATTCCAAAAATCGCACGCTATAGGGTTGCAGGTCACCTGCATACCTGCAGCTGTAATTGTCTCGCTCGCACATTTGGATTGTTTTGCTGCTATCACGTTCGTCTAACAGATACTATTGTTCGGTGACTTTTTTAGTTGCATATTAGGTATTTTGATCATTTGGTCAATATGTACTTGCAGGGTTTTAGCATTTGCTTAATAATGATGCTCTCCTTCCCGCATCATGTTGTCTATCAATGGACAAAGCATTGCTTAAAATAGCTAGTGTTAAATTGAAAAAAAGTTGAATAAAACCTATTAGTAATAGTGTTAGAATTAACTGAAATAAAAAAAATTCAGACATTCATCCATAAGAGTTGATAACAGAACACTTAGAAATGGGGTAATATTTAAATATTTGAAATAGAGCAAATAGTTAGGTAAGCTTTCCTATAATTGAACAAAAATCATAGTTTCAAAATCCTGGTGTCTCGAAAACTTCAAAAACTATTATTTCGGAAATTGTGCGGGGTTATTATTTGACTTTTTTTTTTGTGGAATTAGTCTTTATGTGCAGCTAGGTTATAAAGCAAGTTGCAAATCCAAGTAGCATATAATAAAGCCAGAAAAAAAGAAAGTAATCACTGATAAAATGGCGATTTAAAATCGTTTGTAATATGCCTACAAGGCCTTTCAAAAAACAATCTATCGAATTACTTAGCTGCAACGATGTGGTCACTATAATAATATTATTTTCAAAAAATACTATTGTAGTGAGACTCATGGGAGTTAGGAGTACTCATGCACTCGGAATGAAACGTTTTCTCTGATTCTTTTGCTACCAGATACATGTCCCATTTTAGGGGTAAAAAAAAACGGTGTGCGACTAGACCTCTTAAAGTAGGAAAACATATGTATGGGAGCGTTTAACGTTAAAATTTAGCCTATTTGTAGTTTTATTTAAACAAGTTATTGTTGTGATTTTATTCATTAGGTAACGTATTTTCGATAACAGTTCAAAGGTTTTTGACATCTCTTACATTTACGGAACAACCGCCTGGGCACACTTGACGATTACACTTTGTATAAATAACGACATATTTGAAACAAAGAGCGATCGCTCCAAGTTTACAGTAAACGGGGCGTGCGATCCGCACCTGTTAATGTATAAAAGCACTCTGTTCTGTATGCACCATGTTGACTTCTCTATACAATAAATAAATAAATAAACCCTAAAACCTATATGGATTTATCGTATGCTAGCTCTTACGATGCAGATATACTGTAAAGATTCCTCAGTTTCACAGGTCTCTCAGTTTAGAAGAAATTATGAATTGTGTGAAGCTTCAAGTTACTTCTTGTATATTACAAGAAGTAACTTGAAACTTCACTACAAGACATGACAACCACTAGTACTACAACTTTACCATCTACAGATCTGATAATGGCGAAATAACTGATGGCTATGTATGCAGTTTATTAATGTTATAAAAACAGCACAGTGACTCCAGATATTTTAAACGCTTAGATAGAGCGATAAGAGTTCCTATCGAATTTAAAACAAAGATCCGAGCATACAGACCAGAACATAATAATCTGTAATCATTTTTGTACTGTCACACCAATATCTTGATCATTCTTATTAACCGACTTTAAAAAAGGAGGAGGTTCTCAATTCGCCTGTGCTTTTTTTGTATGTATGTTACACGATATTTGTCCGGTATTTGTGAACCGATTTTGATGATTCTTTTTTTGTTGGAAAGAGAGTACCTTCATAGTGGTCCCATTTCATTTTGAAGAAAATCATCCACCTCTAAGGGTAGCTGTTCACGCATGAACATTCATTTTTATAAATAGCGCCTAAACTTTGTTATAAGGAGCAATTATTTTAATGGTTGATTATATTCTCTAATTCAAGGCGTTTTCTCTCTCAATATACTTTGAATAGTGAGAACCGATTTTTATTATCTCCCGTGTCAAGTTCCGTATATTCCGTGTATTTGCGCACTTTCCGGTAACCGATTTCAATAAAACTTGGCAAATAGGTGAATTCCACGTACTTTTGAGGTGGGTTTTTTTAGTACTCTGTACTGAGATTATTGGAATAATTGAACGGTTATGTGTACCAATGTAGATTTATATACCGGACAATGCGTACATATTTACGAACTTATGGATGTTCCTGAATCTATGGCGACGATGAGAAATAGAATTATTGCATAAAATATATTCACCGAACAATGTGTACATAAATCTACGTAATTATTTAGATAATATTGATATCGGGGCATATTATTATTTTAAAATTTTATGGTTTTCACATATTTTTACCCTCGACTGTACTGTGAATGCAGATAGAGATGTATTATTTTGGCAATTTATTTGAATATTTAACATTATTGTATAAAGGTGTTTATTTTATTGTGTTTTGACGAAATTGTTGTACGTCCTAGGTCGTTTGAGCGGCACTGCGAGGAGTGCAAAGCCACTACGGCCGATGACGATGACGAATAAAACATATTTGCGTTGCGTTGAAACGACGTCGCGTCTCTTTTTCCAAAAGTCCCTTTCGCCGTTGCGCATAATTATTGTAGCCACCCTATTATCTCGTGAATGGTTATAGTTGTAAACAAGTTTGTCGGTTACTCATGCGGTTATGTACTCGCGCACAAAGTGGTTGGTTACTCATATCATGTACTTTTACTGCTTTTATGGTTATACGTTGGTATCATGGCAGTCATTGTGCGTGATCCAAACTAACCAATTTAAATCATTTATCTAATGCATTGCAAAAAAACAATCCCATTGCGTATAAGTATTTTGTATGTACAAAATTGCCTCTGTTGATTAATATGTACACATCTCACTGTATGTAGGCACCGTGTGCCTATATGAGACGAGATTGAGACAAATGTAATAAATTTAACTGTATCAACTAAGTATAATAAATATGTTGTGAATTAAAAAAGTAGAATTGTGAATATCAACAAAAGGCTGTGATAAACTTCTAGAACTTTAGTGAATGAGAAACTACTTCAATGTCTCTTTATCGTTAACATTGAAGAAATATATAGACTGTTACAATGAATTACAGATTATAATGGTGTGTTACATATTAAGTTGCCACAGAATTTCCGCGATCATACTGATTATAAATAAGAATGGCTAGTATGTACATACATAAGTATTTTTGTTTATTTACGGATATATTTATATAGATGCGTAGTTTAGGACATGACGTAATTATATTTAGTGTAGAGCGTTTCTACGATTAAATCTTAAGGAACTTCATGCTGGTTTAAATTTTTTAATTTTCACCCTTTGTTTTTAATCGTTAATAAATTAAAAATTACAATTTGATACAGAAATATTTGAAACATCGAGCGATCGCTTCATTTCTATTATAAACGGGGCGTGTGATGTGTGCACTCGAGGCGCGCTGCTAAGTCGCATAGGTGGTTGCATGCAGATGTGCGAGCTAAGCTATTTTAGCTTCGCTTGCCTCGCGGTGTGGCCAGCGCTTAATACTAGCTCTTACGATGCAGACTGACTGTAAACATTCCTCATTGTCACAGGTCTCTCAGTTTAGAAATTATGAAATATACAAGACGTAACTTGAAGCTTCACTACAAGTGACAACACGCTAGTAGGTACTACAACTTACTAAACTACTATTTAATGGTCTAATAATGGCGAAATAAACTGGTGGCATGCTTGTTGTTTATTGATATTTAAAAAAAAGCACAATGTGACCAGATATTTCAAACCCTATTTGAATTTAAAACAAAGACTCAAGCATACGGACCGGAGCATAATAACCTGTAATCATTTCTGTGCTGTCACACCAATATATTGATCATTCTCTTTGGAATTGAACGGTTATGTATACCAATGTAGATTTATATACCGGACAATGTGTACATCTTTTCGAAATTATGGATGTTCCTGAATCTATGGCGACACGACGATGAGAAATAGAAGTATTGCATAAAATATGTTCACCGAACAAGTGTACACCTACACAAATCTACGAAATTATTTGTATAGTATTAATGTCGGAGCATATTATTTTAAAATTTTATGATTTTCACATGTTTTTACCCTCGACTGTACTGTGAATCGATACAGGTGTATTATTTTGGTAATTTATTTGGATATTTAACACTATTGTGAAAAGGTGTTTATTTTAATTGTATTTACAGATTATAAGTATATATTAATATAGATGCGTAGTTTAGGGCGTGGTTAAGTTATAGATTGAGCGATTCTACAATTAAAATCTTAAGCAACTTTATGCTGGTTTAATTTTTTTTTACGGTTGACCCTTTGTTTTTAATCGTACGGGTGCATACGGGTATGCGTCTCTCGCGTTACGAAGACCTTTTACTGTAATTCAAGCGGGGAGAATGAAACATCGTCGCTTAGTACGTAAAGTATTTATTACACCTATGAAGTAGAGAATCAACATCACAAGGTAGGACGAGGGTGCGCTCTACGAAATAGCTAGTTTCGGATTGGGGGCTAGTGTATTCTGGTGAGATCCTCGACGATCTTGATGATGTCGTCGACCGTCGCGTCGCGCATCATGCCGTCGCCGTCGTCGATCTGAGACAAGCAAGAACCACGTGAGGGGCCGGGCGGGGCGGGAGGCGGCGGGCCGCGGCGGGGGCGGCGGTACCTGCATGCCCTGGATGGTGTCCTTCTGCACGTCGCGGTCCAGGTCGAGGAAGGCCTCGATGAGGTCGCCGTCCACGAAGCCCTCGGCCGGCTCCGTCTTGATGTCGGTGTTGAAGGAGCGCCAGGCGGCGTGCGGGATGCGGCCCACGGCCTTGATGGCGCCGGCCAGCCGCTCCTCCAGCTGGCGCAGGAAGTCGAAGGTGGCGGGCTGCAACTGCGCCACCAGCAGGATGGCGCCCGAGACCGTGGCCAGCAGCACCGGCGCCGCCACCGGCGCGGCCGAGTCGGCCACGGCCGCCACAAGCGAGCCCGCACGCATGACGTTCACCATGTCCCCCACGTGGAACTGCCCCATGTAGCCCATCTGCTGCCGCTCCTCGTCCGTCGTGGCCGCGCTGCAACGGCATGTCGTTACCCTCGTCGGCTCGGCCGCCACCCCCGCAATCCCGCACCTACCTGTCTTTCTGGCACACGAACAGGTTGAAGCTGTTCTCGGCGCCGAGGAACGTGTCGTCGTCCAGGATCTCCACCGCCGTCATCCAGTTGGGACTGTAGTCTCGCGCTATCTCCTCGAAGCTGCCCTCCATCTGAGGGGAGGCCGGTTTGAGGGGGCGGATTCTCGCCCGGGAAGGCCGCGCCCCGGCTATGCACCTGCTTGTACTGCAGCAGCGACATGGAGCGCATGAGGTCTCCGACGAGGATGAAGTCGCCCTTGACCTTGAGGTAGAGCGCGACGATGTTGTTGAAGTGGCTGCACTCCAGCCGCAGCTCCTTCTCCGACGTCCACTCGAACAGACGCACCTGCGGCGTCAGACCGTGTCGGGGAAAAGGTCGAAACGGCCGCCGCCCTACAAGCGCGCCGCCCGCGTACCGTGCTGTTGATGGAGGCGAGCAGCTTCCCGTTGAACTGCACGAGCGTGTAGCAGCCGCCCTTGATCTCCTTCTCGGCCACCTGCGACAGCTTGCCCTCGCTCCACTGGAACAGCAGGATCCGGCCCTGCCGACGGGAGAGCGTGAGCGGGCGACGGGCGGCGGTCGCGGCGGGCGCGGCGGCGCGGCTCACCTGCTTGGGCTCGGACTCCTCGGGGTTGAGGATGGCGGTGCCCACGGCGTAGTAGGGCGCGGGGTCGTCGCCCAGGCGGCACGACACCAGCGACATCGCGAACTCGCCGGCCATCAGCTGGTGCGCGTGCAGCACTGCGCAGAGGGCGGCGGTGGAGGCGGGGCGGGGCGGGGGCCGAGGCCGGCGCCGGGCCTACCTTCGAAGGTGTGGTGGTCGATGACCAGCAGGTTGTGCACCTCCACGTCCAGCGCGTTGGGCGCGTGCTTGGCGGGCGCGGGCCCGGCGGCGGCGCCGGCGGCCAGCGACGCGCTGGACGCGCCCGCGCCCGTGGAGGCCGACGCGCGCACGGCCACGCTGGCGGCGCCGCCCGCGCCCAGCTCCAGCTTGTCCACGCGCATGCTGATCACGCCGAACGTCTGCAAAGGCGCGCGTCAGCCGGGAGGGCCCAATCCGCCCCGCCCCGCCCCCGCCCCGCCCCACCCACCTGCGTCGCCTCCTGGTAGGCGATGCGGCGCGGCGTCTCGCCCAGGGGCACCGTGCGGATGTGCAGCTTCTGGATCTCGTCGATGGTGCCGATGGTCACTGTGCTGTCCGTGGCCAGCGCCAGGCTGCGCAGACGAGCGTCTCTACTCATTCGCCGTTACGGTCGGTTCACGCGGAAACGCGTCGAGGGTTTGCCTAAAACGCGACGGGCGACTCGTGCGCGTGGGTCCCCCGGGTTTAACTTTACGCCCTTCCACGCGTTTCACGACGCCCTTCGCCGCAAATATCTTCGTTCCGTAACCGAGTCGTCCGATAAAATCCATACCGCGTAAGCAGATAAATTAACGACATTTTTAGGGGAGAGCGGACCTTTTTGACGTACCGGTAACGTCTCGCTCCGTCCATGTGTTTTCTAGGCGTTTCTAGGCTTTTGTAAAAAAAATGGCAGGTCCAATTTGTGCAACAAAATATTTCTCCCGAATAATATTTGTAAGGCAAATGACGACGAAAGGGGTGCACGCGGGCGGCGGGGGTGCGCCCCACGCACGCGCACTCGGCGATCGCGTATCTATGTGAATGCAAATTTTTCGTGATTTACGCCGAGGCGAACGTTAGAACACCGCGAATGTATGTACTTGAATTGTGAAATCTAAAAGTACCCAAAGAGAACAAAATGTGCAATATGGGATTCGTAAACGTAGTAACACGTAACACCCGGCCGCCCGATTTGGACCGCCAACAAAAGACAATTAAACCTGACGCCTTCGCGCGCTCAAGAAGAAATCTTTTTACAAAACGGACCTCGGAGCTACTCGCGCGAAAACGCGAAATACATCACGAAACTTCACCGTCAGTCACCGCGCAACTCATTCAGTTACATTTTAAGAGAATGGCACGAGATTTTACAATTAGAAAAATAATGAATAGAAAATTACAAATGAAGATGAACGATTAAAGTCGCCCATATTTACGGTGCGTTTAGTAATTGTACCAATTTAATCTACCGTCAAAGCGAAGCGACTAACCTGTCGGGGTAGGCGAGCGCGTTGAGGCTGCACATATGCGTCACCTCCTTGAGGTTGACGTTGGAGAAGACCAGCTTGTGGTTGGAGGAGAAGATCACCGTGGGCCGGTCGGAGCACGCGAAGATGTTCGTCGTGGACAGCGACCTGCGCAGAAGCGGCGGCCGGTGAGAGGGCCGGAGGGGCGGCGAGGGCGGGGGGCGGGGCGCGGGGCGCACCTGAAGCTGCGCAGCACCGTGGGCTGCGTGCCCAGCGTCACCTTCTTGCGGTTGCTGAGCGCGCCCGACTGCGGGTCCAGCGTGAAGTAGAACATGGAGCCGTCGCCCAGCGCGCACAGCAGGTACCACACGCCCTCCAGCACGCAGATGAGCAGCGAGCGCGGGATGATCTCGCCCGACAGCTTCTCCGTGTGCAGCGGCGTCAGGTCGGGCAGGCGCAGCACGCGCACCGAGATGTCGGTCCACAGCCCCACGCCCAGCAGCGCGGCGTCGTCGCCGGGGCCCAGGTCCAGGCAGGCCACCTCCTCGTCCATGCACACCTCGCTGCGGGCGGGCGGGTGATGGGCGGCGCGCTTCCGGGCGCCGCACGGCGGAAGCGAAAGCGAGCTTGCCTTTCGAAGGATTTTTCCAAAAACGAAATGCTATTTTCCACGGTTTTAAGTATCGAACGAGTTTTTCTTTCGTCTTAATGTAATAAAAATACTAGTTCGTACGTTTCAATTGTACGAAAATGAAATTCGTTTTCCTCGTAACTTTTTGTTGTCTTCCACGGCAAGGCTGAAACTTTTAGGCGGTTCTGTCTACATACGTGGGGGTGATTCGAGTACCCCTCAATGTAAGGAACCTAAATTTTTTTTGGACATCACTATCCCAGCCAACCTATATAACCAAAAATAGAGACGAAATGTCATTTAGTTTGTTTGAAACGTATTCTGCCATATCATTACTGTGACAACTGCGCTCCGATTGGCTCTTAGATTATGGAAACTAAAGGACATGTTACGTAGACATATATAAATCAGACATTATATGTATATGATGCATTTCGTCGTCGAATACATAGACATGTTATTGTCTTTGTTTAACTATTACGTGCCGTCTTAAGCCAAAACAGATAGCGTTACATTGGTCTGTGTCAAACACGGGAATCGAAAATACGTAACGTTATCTTAAATGCCAACCGTGTCCATTTCGCAGTACGTGAGGTACATGATACCGTTGTCAAGGGAATACGTCAAATTTCCAAATGTAATATCGAATTATTCGCATGTATTATAATTAAATTGTACAAAAATATTGCCAGTGAGAATAATTAGGTATTCATAAAAATGCGACGCTGCAGCATTAATGATGTGGCTTTAGAAAAAGTACAAATCAATCGAATGTTATATTGCACAGGCACGTGTTATTTTTTTGTCTATAAATCACACAATAGCCCAAATATTTCATCTAATTAAACTTACTTTAAGATTGCCTGTTTGTTTGTATATTTTTGTAGTATATGATTGTTGTTTACGATTATTTTGAGATAGTGTTGATCTTGTAAGCATATTATCGATATTCTGTTATTAAAACAATTCACTACGAGGTTTTTATTGTTTTATTATTATTATTTCAAGTTTTCCTACAAATGAAAAAAGGAAGAAATAATGGTTGGAAATCATAGGACTGCCGAATATAAACGTTGGATCAAAGACCATCTTCATTTGTTCGCTTCAATTTGAAGAGTTAAATTTTAACACAACTGAATGTAACTAGATTACATGACAATGCTATTCCATCATTAGGTTTATTGGTAAATAATTTTATGTTCAATTTAGATTAAACAAGACTCATTTACTAGTTATTCTCAGTTCCTGAAAACAAAATTATCCACCCGTTTCGTTTGTATGGTAACTTTTTAACGCGTGGTGCGATTAGCTTCATATTTGAATATTTTTCATTTGTATAAAAATTGTAGGCGGACGAAGTCGTGGTACAGCTAGAAAAGCTAGTACATGATAATTGTTGTTTTCGATAATTGATTTTTACAATTACTTACATTATTTCTGTGTTAAAATTGCTTGATAGATTAATTTGCTTAAGAAAGCAAGGGAATACTAGAATCCGCAGAAACCTGAATAGACTTGTATTTGACAGTTAGTTAAAAGAAGTTACGTAAACATGTACTAAAATGTAGGTGAAAGGCGTACCTCTTAATACTATGTAATGTTATATACCAGTAAAGTAGGTATAATTAAGTAAGAATGCGCATGTCGCCAACAAACTGCACAGCAGTTTGGTGTCTTTTACTAAATAAGTTATAATCTTGAAAATAAATTTTAAAAAAGTTTAAAAATGTGTGTTGACATTTATAATAATATACCACTCGAGATTCAATTATTAGACTTGTGTTTGTTTAGGCATACTTTGGTTACAGTAAACTAAAGAAACAAAAAAAAAAACAGTTTCAACATTCAAGCCATACATTTGCGTGTCGATAATGACTTATCGATAGGTTATGGTACAACACTAAAGAAATCCGCCATTTGTAACTTTCAAATTTTGGTTTTATGCACGTTGATTTTGTGGTTAGGGCAGCTCCTTTCTTTTATTTTTTTTTCCAGCCTCTAAGGATTGGTCTAGCCCGAGTTCGAAATAATTGTCGGGAGTCGTCAACTGTTTCACTTCAAATCGACCAGTTAACTTGAGCTTTGCTATAATGGACGACAATTGCAAAATTACATATTTAATATTTAATTACCAATGAAATGTGATGCCGTTGGTTTTGTAATTAGATGTATTGCTGTTTTTCCCACACCACCGAATAGAATAGCACGGCATTGTTAGAGATATTATCTTGATTACAATAAATACAGAATATTTTTTGGAATATACAGAGATCTACACACAGGTCAATAGTTGGCATGTCTATATTTCAGTGCAAACGGGAGTTGATATTTATAAGAGCTGTATCGCTAATGTGTTACCAGGAATATATGCCCTTATTTCGTCTCTATTTCTGGTTATATACTAGATGTGTAGAACCAAAGAGTCATCTTTGGTTTTAGACCTCAACCAGACAACAACAAAGTAACGAGAATGGACACTCTCCGCCCTCCTCCTGAACGGCAACAAGGCTTTGATATTTGAATATAGTTTTCATTTATCCATTACGAAACTTGTACGTTAATATATAACATCATTGTACGTTACTATTTATAATGGTCGTGAATTGTGCCGTGTACGGCTGTTTATGATCATTTAAACGGGATAATGTCTGAGAGTTATTCATTGTTTTCTTGATTTATTTAGTGCAGAGTAATACATACATTTATTATATCAATATAAGGAGTTGCCATAAGTTCGTGAGCTAGTAGATAAGGGTTCTCGAATTTTGTAATGATAAAGTTGGACAAGTAATTTCAAAAACCTTGGTTACCTTATTTAAAAGTACCTGTTCAAAATATAACATCTTCAGTTTTATTCTAGTTTATAAATTAAAGAAAAATATAATATTATATTGATATAAATACCTAATGAACATGTGTAATTATTAGGATTCTATTAATAGAATTATAGGTAACAGATTCGCGTTAGAATTTTCGGTACGTTGCCGCTCTGACCATGTAATGGTACGAGAAAGTGACGGGTAACCCTACCGCTTCACGCATACATTTGCGCGTGTGCAGAAAGCATATTGCTGTATGTAGCAGGAGTAGAAGTGTCTACACTTTTGCAGGTGGTCTTCGCCAGAGTATTGATGGGCGTATTGTCAAAAGCACCCTCAATGTTTAGAAAGCACAGAGTGATTTGTTTGTCCTCAAACGCTCTTTCAACCTTGTCCACAAAGCGGAGCAGAGCCGTCTGTGAGGCTGTGAGCGAAAATGAGGTCAGGCGGATGGGTCTAAAGGACTTAGCAAGAGAGTAGTTCTTTCTGCCTATCTTCGGTATAAATACAAGTTTACACATCGTCCCAAGTAAGACCGGCTCGTACGCCGCGTACGTACGTGACGAGGTCCAGCGCCGCGTCGCGCACGCGCACCAGGAACAGCCGCGGCCCCGCCGCCGCCACCACGCGCTCGCCGCCGCACGCCACCACGGACAGCCCGCGCGCGCCCGCCACGCGCCACTCGGCGGCGCAGCCCCAGCCCGCCGCGCCGCGCCGCAGCAGGCGGATGCCGCCGTCCGTCACCTGGATCAGCTGCCCGTGGCGCACGTTGCCCGTGAAGAACGTCTGCCGGTCCGCCGCGAAGCCCCCGATCTCCGTCTCCTCCACCTCCTCGCCGTTCAGCGTCAGCACCCGCGTCTGCCCCACGAACGCCAGCACCAGCGTGTCGTGGTGCGCGGCGCCGGGCCGCAGCGTCAGCGCCCACATGCCCTTGATGCCGGGCAGGTCGATGGACGCCTGCTCCTGGATGCCGATGCCGTTGCGGATGATGCGCAGCGAGCCCATCTTGAAGGCGCCCGAGCACGTGATGAGCTGGTTCTGGCCCTGGCGCTCGAGGTCCACGACGCACATGTCCACGATGGGCGCCAGGCTGGTGAAGGTCTCCATGGGCGCCACGTAGGCGCCCAGGTCGTCGCGCGCCGCGGCCAGCCGCACCAGCGCCGAGTCGCCCAGGCGCGAGCCCACGAACACCACGCCGTTGTCCAGGTACGTCATGCACTCCGGGATCGGGATGTCCCCTGCACGACACGAGTCACGTCACGAGGGCCTCGCCGGAGGGCCCCCGCCGCCGCGGTGCCGACCTAGCAGCTCCACTTTGAGGTCCTTGACGGCCTGCGAGCCGTCGGGCTTGTGCGCCAGCTCCAGCAGCAGCATGAAGAGGCGGCCCGCGATGTCGCCCAGCAAGTAGCGCAGCCCGCGCACGTCCACGCGGCAGTAGCAATTTATCGGCGTCAGCTGAAACCACAACAGTTCAGTGGACGTCCCAAATCTGCGCATCAATAAACTCATTGTCAGATTATTTACTTACCAAATCTTCCTAAAAAAAATATTTCATACAATGAAGGCAACAAAGTTCACAAATAAATAACAAAGTCTACCTTTTGTACTGTTACCTTAATTTGTGGTGGAGCAACTGCTACATAATTTTGTCCATCGTGATATACTATTGATTCCTGACCGATTACTATTGCGCCTCCTACAAATAGCATTATGGAATAAAATAGATTGCAACATTTTGTTTTCAAGTAATGTCCACATGACACTTTACCTAAGGGGCTGGGCACTGGAATAAGTATGGAAGCCTCAGTCTCTACGTTGTCTTGTTTCCAAGGAATTTTCATAAATTCTTTATCACGCAAATTAATTTCATGTGTCTGTAAAAGAAATTAATGACATCAGTCAATATGCACATATTTTATAAATTGATTATTTGTTAGCAAAATATATTTACCTTAATGTGTCTTCCATTTAGGTCCTGGTGAATTAATATGAGTGTTGGGTTTGAACAGCCATGCAAAAACTCTACATCGTAAACATTTAATTCTTCTAACCTGAAATGAACATACAGAATACTATATATTTTGCAGATAGAATTATTATTCTATCTGCAAAATATACCAACACAAGATAAGCCGTGCACTAAATTTAGTAGTTATACCTTAAACTAGCAGCTTTTAGCTCTGTGGAATCTTTATCTAATGGTATGATTTTCAATAGGCCATCATAGAGCCTGAGACCAATAACTCGTGCCTGGGGGTCAATAACTGCAAGAATCCCATTCTCTGAAGGTTTGCCAATGCGGTCTGACACATTGCCATGTGCCCTAGTCACCACTTCTAGCTCGCTATTGGCACCGGTTCTCCATTCCAAGATCATGGCATTGTAGCGGGCTGTTAGAATGAAGACTAGATCCTTCTTTTCATACTGCAATGTCAAAGATTTCAGTCAGTGTCATCCATGGCAAAGTTATGCAATAAAACATGACCAAGGTAAAATGGCAACCGGAAAGTACTCACTGGTGGCCTGAACAGTTTCATTTTTGCTACCCGACCGTAGAGGCCCACCTCCTTCATGGGTCGCAGACCCTCCGGCGTCACCAGATACATCTCGAGTCGCGAAACTTTCGCCACCAGTAGGTTTAGGTCCGTCGGCGATGTCAGGTTGCCTAAAAATAATACACGCATAGTGCTGCAATGTATGGAAAACATGAATGTGTAATAATTTATAAGCACGATTTTACTCGTGCTATAACAATAAACGAATTCACAAAACAGAACAACAGCAAATCCAAGCTTTGTATAAATAATCGCTTGAAAATACCACGGGAGGCAGTGGTGCGCCGGTCTCTGAAGGGTCATTTTAAACACAGAAAACCAGAGCACCAGCCACATAGAGGCCTTCGCCAATTCATACAATTACTACACGATTAACTGCGCAGATCCCTGAACGCTGAAAATAACCAGATGTTCTATAGTATTAGAGTTAACCTCATTCGGTATCAAACACTCGCGAATTGAGGCTCTTACCGGTCACGCATGCTGTAACCGCGGTGGGTTTTTGTGCGGTCACTACGTAGTGATAAGCCATGATGAATATAATTTGGTTTATAACACAAATTTCACTATAAAAATCTTTATTTTCACTTCCATCTATCAAACAAAACAAATACTTCCATCGCCGCCCGCTCACTGGCTCACTGGCTCAGTAGAGAAGTGCTAGATAATAGCTATAATGATTTAGTTCCATGACATTACGTCAAATTCACAATCGATTTATTTGACGGTGTGTGAATGTGAACAATCACGAATCGACTTTACATTGCATTCACGACATGCACATTGCGATACGATTTTTATAACGATCTATTCAAGTGAACACGATATCTAGCGATTTTTTGTATCGATTCGTTTTGCGTTCGTTTCGTTCGTTCGTTTGCGATTTTTAAGCGAATCGATTAAATGTTGGCGATCAAATCGTCTAGATCGTATTGAAATTTGAAACACAAGCTTCCATCTTATTAATTTGTTAAAGTCAGTCAGTAAATATTATAGGTATAGATTACAGCAAATGTCGTCACTATTTACGTAATAGATTATGAACAAGTATGGTGAGATTCGCTCTGGGTCTTTTGGAGGGAAGTGTCGTTTTTATTTTGACTTTCAATTATTTTGTGAAATCTAGTTTAAAGTGGAATAGGATAGTGCTATTGTGCAGTAATCGAAGATTAAAACGCTAAAGTATACAAATCTCGAACTAAAATACCCGTATCGGCCCGTTCTAAGGAATCCCGAGTCAATCCAAGCACGCCGCCTCAAATTGCCTATCCTGTTTGTGGCGGCCATATTTACAGAAACATAATTAAACGAAGACATAGCTCAAAGGACTTGTATCCAAGCCAAAATTATTAATAAAAAAAAGAACAAGTATGGTAACTCCATAAAAAACGTTGCTGCGCGGCTTATAATATGTGTGCATGTGTGCACGCCGCGCAGCCCGCGCATCATGTACGGACGCACACATTCGCATTTTCAAATCGCAGCGTGCAATCGACATCATCACTATATCAGCCTATTTTGCCCTACGATGCAGTAAAACCATTTCCGGAAATCGAAAAAAGTAATGAATTAAAATTTGGTGGTTATAACAACTCTACATCACTCCTTGTGGCTATATTTATAGATGTATCTATGGATGTGGAACACCTTTTTCCAACCATTGGACTTCACAATCGGTCATTACGAACCGTCTCGCGCACAGATTCGATGACTTCCAGCCCCCCAAACAAGCCAGTTTCCGAAAGGGCTTCAGTACTATAGACCACATCGACACGCTGCGGCAGGTTATACAGAAGACAGAGGAGTATAACCTACCATTATCCGACCTATGCTAAGGACTCGTGACTTCGTGGCTTAAATGTGAAATGGGCCTGTAGTTCTTCAATAGGGTGTTATCTCCCTTTTTGAAGAAGTGTATCAACACGCTTCTAGCGTAGAACCTTCGACCAAGACTGAATTAAAGAGCCTTTAAAGGACTCTTAGTACCGGTGTTCCACCCGCTTTCAGAAGCTGGAATGTAATTCCGTCTTCACCCGGTGCATTGTTGTTTTTTAGCTGTTTCAAAGCCATCCTAATCTCGTACAGGCTGATGTACGGGATATCCTCAGTATAGTGTCAGGTGAGCTTGGCTCTAGGATCTTTTGAATCAGCAGGCTGATTTTAATTCAAATCGAAATCGATCCGATCGGGTAGCCCATCCGAGTCTCGGAATCAGGTGAGTTTCCGAGTGAGAAGATGAACCTGATTCCTAGTATATCTTTCTAATTTGTGAGTTAAATCAACTATATTGTTCTGATTTGAAATGTCAAAAGTTTCCGATCGGCCAGCTGTGTGATCGGCAAGGTGCCTGTCTCGCATCATGGTACTTTGCTTTGCTATCTTGGTCGCACATTATTTAACAAAAATGGAATAATCTATTTATTCATTCTCAAATAGTTTTGGTAATCACCCCGACTGCGCATAGCTAAAAAGAATCCGTAACGAATTCTCGCACCGCGCCGCTGCACATCCGCCGCGTAGCAACCTCGCATAGCTTTGGTGGAAAACATCACACCGTTCTTAGCGCCGCTACTCATCCTCGCCCACCGCCTCGTTACCTCGCACATCTCTGGTGGAAAGGCAGCCTTAAAGTAGCCCATTCACTAATAGCATGGCAGTCCGCCGCGCAGGCAGGAGACTGGTAATGCTAACACACTATCCTGCGTATGGCCTAGCGTCAGTTCCGTTGAATTTCAGCAAAGCAATACCTATGCCAAATATACGCGCGATCTCGCACGCGATATAAAAAAAAGAGAATTGTTGTTGTGCTTTGTTATTGGACAAAAATAAAAATTAGTGTAAGGTATTGCTACCCATTGTATGTACTTATACATATAAATTGTATCATTTTATTTTAATAAAGTTAGTTCTAATACGGCAAGCCTTGCGTTTAATTGTCACCACCCATATGGCGACCCTGCCAGGATGTCATGCTCACGGACCGGCCTTGGGAACCGCGCCGCGACGGCAACTTGACAACGCGCATATCAGAATAGCTTTAGTCATGATCTGTGAACTGTATGGACATTGCAGTTGGATGGAAAGGTTTTTTTTTAAATGTCACTCAAAATCAGAAAAAGACGAAATTTTCATAAATCAAAACGCAGCAGGCGGAACAAACTAAGTTTAAAAGTCAAGGTCAAATAATCATTTATTCCTGTAAAATTTTTACACTTCAAAACGCTTTTTTTTAAGCTACTGCACGTTCGCTATGCTGACCTCCCTGAGAAGAACAAACAAGAAACTCTAGGGATTGCTCTTTTCAAATGAACTTATGAATGCTATAGAATACATTTTGAATCACATTTGTGTGGAATCTAGACTCACGTTGTCTTTCCATACATCTTGATCTATCATGTAGTCTACAATTTTGTAATATGACTTTTCAACTAAAATACTTTTAATGTAAGTAAGTTTTAAACTTAGGAAATGGTAATCTTAATATATTATGCTCCGGAATCTTATTGTAAAAACGTATACAGTTCCCCATAAAAGAATCGTTTACCTTAGTTAAACGAAAATGTGATATCATGAGTTTGGACTTAGTTCTAAGGTTAATAATACAATGGATATCTTCTTTCTTAACGAAGTTATGTATATTTTTACGGGCATACAAAATATTTGAGTAAATGTACTGCGATGCGAAATTGATGATACCAGTCTCCTTAAAATGTTCTCTAAGAGAAATCCGAGAACCTAAACTGTACACAGAACGAATCGCTCGTTTTTGTAACACAAATATGGTTTGTATATTTGCCGGTTTACCTCACATGCGAATCCCGTAGGATATTATACTATGGAAGTAACTAAAGTAAACTAGTCTAGCAGTAGCAACATCGGTAAATTTACGTATTCTACGGACTGTGTATGCAGCAGAGCTTACACTGCTGGCCAAGGAAGATATATGTGGAAACCATTGTAGTTTACTGACGAAGGTCACTCCCAAAAAGATATTTTGATCGGTAATTAAATATTACATATGTAATTTTCCAATTTTCGTGCATTATAGCAAAGCTCAAGTTAACTGGTCGATTTGAAGTGAAACAGTTGACAACACCCATTGACGACACCCGTCAATTGTTTCGAACTCGATCTGGCCAATCAGAGCGCAGTTGTCACAGTAATGATATGGCAGAATAGTTTTCAAACAAATATATGACATTTCGTCTCCATTTCTGGTTACATACTCGATGTATTAACCCAATAAACTACCTTTGAAAGAGTATCATTAATATTGTCATAGTTAACGTCATGTCTGTCTGTTTTAAAAATCAAGGATGTGGCGTTAGCAAACAATACTATTTCGCAAAGGTCCTTAACAAAGAATGGTAGGTCATTAATATAAATGAGAAATAAGAAAGGTCCCAGTATTGAGCCCTGCGGAATACCCATTTTTACCGGAGAACCCAAAGATTTACTCCACAGACTCCATTTATATCTACTTTCTGAATTCTGCCGTTAAGATATGACAAGACAAGTTCCAACGCCTTGCCACTTATTCCGTAATATTCCAGCTTCTTAATAAGAGTAATATGATTCACGCAATCAAATGCCTTTAAGAGGTCACAGAAAACCCCAATAGCGTTCTGGGACTTTTCCCAAGCATCAAAGATATGCTTTAGTAGTGCTACCCCCGCATAGCTAGTCGATCTACCACTACCACTAGTAAACCTAAATTGTTCACTATGAAAAATATGATTCCTACCGAAATACGACAGTAGTTGAGTCAACATAACCTTTTCGAATATTTTACTTAAAGCGGGTAGAATTGAAATGGGCCTATAGTTACTAGGATTAACTTTCCTACCGCTTTTGAATAAAGGAATAACCTTACTGTATTTCATCAAATCGGGAAAAATATCTTCGTCAACACACCTATTGAATGCATCAGCTAAATGTGAGGAAATTAGATAAATTACCGAGTCTATAACTTTAGTCAATATGTTCCAGACATCTTCAGTTTTTTTAACAGGTATACATTTGTGAATTAATGATGTCTTTTGAATTAACATGATTAAAAATAAATACACTGCCGCAAATCTTAACATTTTTGTTTAGGAGATCAATCAAATCAAAGATCAAAGCAGTAGATGGAGAGGAGTTTAATGATTTTGTAGCGTTCACGGCAATACCCGATGATTGAAAAGCTTGGGCTACCTCATCTTTTGATTTAATAAGAATAGAACTATATATCTATCATGTTGTTTAACCTTGCCTGACTCTTTATTTATACACCAAGTAGTTTTAGATTTATTTTATAATTTTATCGCTGTGAAACTTAACCCTAACAGCTAACTTTTTAAAATAATTTTGAATAATTTTTAACATATTCTATAAAACTGGAATTAGTATTATAAGTTAGGAAATGAAACTATTTTTCCGGATTTAAATCGCGTATATTTGTTTTTCAAACAAACCGACGTTTCGGGCCCTTCAACCAGTCTATATGTATAGGGTGGTTTGCATTAATATGTCTAATATTAATGCAAACCACCCTATTTTTTCACTATAGTTACAATAATTATTAATTAAATACCTTATTTTTAATTTTACAAAGAAACATTCCAATTTACGCTACATTGAGTTTTATAAATTATTTTATTGAGTGAATTTTTATTAAGTTCAATTTATTATTAATTAATAATAGAAATTAGAATAAACTAAAACATATTAATTAGTACGGCAGTCTTATGTTTGTTTGGGATTTTTCATCAGAGGAAATACTGGATCCCAAACTGGAAGTACGGAGAAACCATCTTCCCTGTTGAAATTAGGATGTTTTTTAATTTCAATGGCCTCTCGCAGTATCCTGAGTAGATAACGGACTCCTTTTGCAAGGACCTGGGGTTTGTCAAACTTTATTGAATGTAATATAAATAACAACCATAACACCAACCAAGTGTACCTACGAGACGGGCGTGGCGATACAGGTTAGCAGATTGGGACGAAATGCCGACGAAATGCGCCTTTTTGCTTCATATCCCTGCCAGGCTTGCTTTACTTCAAGAGATTCGTCGAGCTGTGCTGATGGTGTAGTTGAGGACTTGCGATTGGGCATGGAGCATTATTATATGCCATACTTCGATGTACCCAATGGACACCAAGCTCGTCCATGGTTTAACGCTGACTGTAGTCGTAAGCGTCTGCGTATCAAGCTTGGGCAGTTGCTCCACTACACAAAGCTCCGAATACTCGGAATCTGAAGAAAACTTTTAATAAAGCCGCCAACAAGGCAAAAGTGTGTTACGCAGGGCCAAGCTTGACCATGTGCCGCATAGGGGCCAAGTTTGCCTCTTTTCCAGCAGGCAGCAAGACCTTTTGGTCCCTGGCCAAAGCGGTCGAAAACAACTTTAGTAGCCACTCCTTACAACCTAAGCTAAGGCCAGACGGCTCGCTGGCCCATGCTGCGAAAGAGAAGGCGAACCTCTTCACCTCACTCTTTGCAGAGAGTTCACGTCTGGATGCCGTAGGATACCTACCACCTTCTTTACTTCAGACTGTATGCACTATGGCGCCAGTTCGCATACGCGAAAAAGAGGTACTCAGAACTCTGCGAAGTCTAGACGTGCATAAAGCTAGCGGGCTAGATGGAATTCCAGCAATAGTCCTGCGTAACAGTGCGCCTGAGTTGTCTCCTATTCTCACACGCCTGTATCGCCTCTCACTTGAGACTGGTGTAGTTCCCAGGTCGTGGAAGCTTGCAAATGTGGAACCAGTGCCTAAAAACGGCAGCAGAGCTGACCCTGTCAACTATAGACCTATCTCAGTCACTTCCATACTCTGCAAGACTATGGAACGTGTACTTAACAACCGTCTCTTGTCGTACCTTGAAGACAACGATCTCCTCAGTGATCGCCAATATGGATTCCGAAGAGGGCGATCTACTGGGGATCTTCTTATGTATGCCTTTCACTTATGGAGCGAGGCTATAGAAGAGCATGGCGTAGCCATTGCAGTGTCTTTAGACATTTCTAAGGTCTTTGACAGGGTCTGGCACGCAAGCTATTTAATCAAGCTTCCCTCTTATGGGCTTCCCACTGACCGTTGCAATTGGATTTCGGATTTCTTTAGTGAACGTTCGATTCGAGTGGTCTTAGAAGGCTACTCTTCCGAACATAGGGCGATAGAGTTCCTCAGGGTTCTGTACTGTACGCAACCCTCTTTCTGCTGCATATAAACGATATGTTGGTTCTAGGTAGGTACCTTTAGGTATGCTGATGACAGCACAGTTGTGGACAGGTAGTTGACCAATGCAAGGGTCAGTGGAGATGAAATCTAGTCTTGTCGAGAGTCCATGGTTAGTCGTTTGGATTTGACACTTAAGGCAGTCTCCGATTGGGGTGATGCCAATCTTGTCAAATTTAATGCTACCAAAACGCTGGCGTGTCTTTTCTCCACTAAACGGAGTCAGGCAGGTCCTGTCGTCCAATCTAAACTTCGGCAGTTACATTAAATCCATGGTCAAAAATGCAGTCAAGAAGCTTGGCATCCTTTTCAAGGTGAGGCGATACTTCACTCTGGGACAGTTGCTTCAGCTGTACTAAGCACAAGTCCGGTCGTGTATGGAGTACTGCTGCCACTTATGGGATGGCTCTGCTAAATACCAACTGGCCACCTTGGATTCAATAGACAAGCGTGCTAAGAGGCTTATAGATGACTCGGAACTAGTAGAGACGAAGCTGCAGAGCCTTGAACACCGCCGTAGAGTTGCCAGCCTATCGGTATTCTACAGGGTATATCACGGAGAGTGTGCGATGGAATTGCATAATTTGATTCCGACTTCCCCTTTCCATCATCGGGAGACTAGACGTGGGCGGCGGTTTCACGCCTATGTTGTGGATACTCCCCGGATTCGTACGAAGCATTTCGCTTCCACATTTGTATGGCGAGCGGCTAGGGAGTGGAATTCCCTGCCTGCAGACTTGTTCCCCGAACGCTATAACTTGGACATTTTCAAGGCGAGAGCGACTAGGCATTATTTAGGTGTGCATGCTACATTCTCGACCTCATCGTCACTTTCCATCAGGTGAGATAGAGGTCAAATGCGCACTTATTTTTTATAAAAAAAAAGTCGGTAGCTATTAATTACTTAGTTAAATAAAATATTGCCAAGGGAATTCACTCAGCCCACGTCAACCAACTTCCAGGTCTTCCTGTGCAGGGTTCGCAACCATCCACCTCCAAAGAATCAATATGGGCTTCGATGACTGCAAGTACTGAAATTGTCTTCTCTAAATATATTTAAAAGCTTTAATCGCACCAACAAGAGATTGACTAAAATACCTACCTATCTTAACATATCTAATTTAAATAGTACTCACGCAGTTGAATGAAAAAAAGTCTATCGGTATATTAAAAACTCGATCATTGATTGAATTGAATCCTAGCGATTTTCACTTGTGAGAGTTGTGAGATTCGATGGGAAGCCGGTTCCGATAAGAGGATTCAGATTCATTAAGAGGAGTCGGTACCGACAGCGGAGTCGGATTCAGTGATTCGGATCACTCTTCGGAGTCGAAATTACCCATGTCTAAATCCGACGACAGCGAAAACTACGGAGGCTAAAACCCGGAGATTGCAGAGAAATATTAATAGCCCACATATACAGGGCTATTTGTCACCACGATCCGTCGTTACAGACTGATCTAAACGACGAATCAATAGTTTGTGTTTATGTCGTTACTTGATTTGAACGCCATGGGAGTAGCGACGACGGATCGATACAATTACCGTGACGACTTATCGAACGACGAATAGTCCGTATAATGGTGGCCTTAAGAACATATTTGGAAGATACTACTGTTGTACTGCACAACATTATCGTTCAGGATCCGTCATTGCAGGATTAGATTTATAAAATTTCATTAAAAAAAGGAATGTTTTCCACTAGCAGCTTGTATGAACTAAATTAGCCACTGTAAGGAAACTCGATGATATTGTGGTTGTATGTACAAGTACAAGAGCACATCAAGCTTGATACTTAATTTAAATCCAACTCTATGCCACTTAATAAGCACGGTCCAAACTTACAGGATCGAAAAATCCAAAGTACAAAGTATCAAGCTTGACGTGTTCTTGACTGTACCTCTTAAGTATCTAAAGTAAATACAACATTTACAAACAGACAATTCAACAAGTGATCAACCCGTCTGCATAATTTAATTAATAAGGAATGAAAAAGATATGCCAAGACTTGGAGAGTGCAAGAAACTTATCTCCAAATGGCTACAGTCCAATCATATGCAGAAACTGAAGATCTACTAGATCACTTGCTATAAAAACACACACACGCACTATTTAAAATTAGGATTTAAAAGAATAAGTAAATTGTTTGTTTTGAGATTGTTTGTATAAATGTAAAAATTAAAATTGAAACTAAACACGAAAATTGTAAGTTAAAATGAGCATTTGTAGATATGGAAGGGCGGTGCCTCCTGGCTTGATAAGCTTAGCAGGGGGTATCATCCACTGTTAATGTAAAATTAATTACTGAAATAAATAAAGAAGCATTTTCAACAGTTATCAAATAACTAAAAACCTTCTATTCTGTTTACATTTAATATTGTATTGTACAACTACAAATATTTCATCTCTACCTAGTGCCACATAGTACGCATTGCAATTCACACAAATACAAAGACACATGTTTAGTTTGACACGTCTCTAGAAAGCATTCAAAATTTATTAAGAGTACATTATTTAGTCTTCTTAACTTCTGCAGGACCATCGCCTGCCCCACGTACTTCTTGGGCACCAGCGACAGAGACAGCTTTGCCAATTCTGCTACTGTCTTCTGCAGCGCTCTCACTTATGGCATTGGACAGTTCTTCATCTTCTTCTCTTCCATACAGTTCTGGGTATTGTGACATGCACTCCTGCATTACGCTGAACTTCTCATAACAGTCGCTTCCTTTTGGTTCTGCATCACTGGAATATTTAAATAGTGGACAATTGTTAAGAAGACTAAGGAATTTGAATAGGTTTAATGCATTGAACTTAGTTACAGTGCATGTATTTGATTTATAATTACTCCTCATAATGGTAAGTACACAATGCTAATGGAAATTGACCTGTAGTGAAAACAGGAGAAAGCATCCCTGAACTGCAAGCCGCAAGGCCCCGTCGCCATGCCTCCTAGGCACGGACAGCCCCAGTTAATGGAGCCATCAGGCATGATAAGTCCTGGAGTCGGTTCCGGTTCAGGTAGAGTCACTTTGCTAGGAGTGGACAGCTCCTCACGCGTTGCCACCATTACTATGTCTTTGCCACCGGGGCCAGAAGCTAGCACAGATCTTGTCGCCATTTTATTTGTGGTTAAGAAATACCTGAAAAAGTATCAATGAATGAGTGTACATTTGTGTAGGTGGTAAACGAATCCCATGTCTTGAAACAATTATGTTCTCACAAAACAAACCTAAACCAAAGTTTGCAATGAAGGCGATTCGCCGAGCACCCTTACGGGGCGCGGGTACAGTGCGAGCGCAGCCCTGAAGCGACGCAGCTCAGCGGCAGGCACCCGCAGCAGCGCGCGTCCCGCCCCAGCCCTGAGCACGTCCACGCCCAGCGCCGCCCCGCTCTCGCCGAACACACCGCTCGCGGCTTGGTGCAGCAGCCGGCGCACGCTAAGGCAACTGTCCTCGTTGCCACACCTTACAACAACGTTTACGTTGGCACTTCAGCACCATAAATATTATCATGCAATATCTGGCTATTTCTAGTATCAGTACAAACTCACAGATCGATGTTAAGGTAGAAATATCTAGCCTTCATCGAACGCTTGAGAAGCGTTGGGGAGGCAAACAGGATTTTACTTAGTGATTCGTAAAGTATGTACACTCGATTTCAGTAACTATCGGGACAGTTACTTAATTGGTATATTTATTGAAACGCATATATCTGGGTTATACTGATCTAAACAAACTGACAAATTTGCACAAAGCCACAAATTAGAAAGATATAGTACAAATTTGTAAAAATGATTTTGACAGCTTTTTATCAATTCCATAGACAGTTTTTTTTTTGTTAAGAGTAGAGGTGGGTGATAAATAACGTCACGATGAAAAAATCACGATGATCCGCCGTCAAACAGTATCACCGTGACTCGTTCCGAAGGAACGACGTTCCAAAGTCACATAGGTGTTCCTCTGTTCCAATGGCTGTCCCCGTCACCCACATCACGACATACGTATTTGATACAATGCGCGATCCCCGTTCCGTGGTGACTGAGCGTGCCACTCATTGTAGTTCTCTTCAAATCGGGCCATTTCGGCGATGGGAGTGAGTGAGATAGGATGACTTTCTTTGCTCACTCACAAAGGTCGTAGGTGCTTATTACAACTAGAAAGGGCGGATGAAAAAAATCTGCAGCAGTGACTATAAACCTATTTATTAACAAAGTAACATATTTTTGTATATTTGTTGTATTATAGGAAGAGTTGGTATTTTATATTTATGTATAATCTACTTTGTGTATTCTACTAGAAATATAATTACATTATACTTTATTGCTATTTTTAACAATCCAAAGATTCGCATTAAATAAGTAACAAACAAAATTACATCAAATACAAAATCAGCTTTTTGAGTGGAATTGAAACTTATTACAAAGGGAGTAAAAACTTAAATCATTCTATAAAAAATGGCTATAAGTATTAAAAAGAAGCCGCTGGCTAAAACCGTATATCGTGATGTAAGTTATAGGCGTGACAAGGTGACGGAAGTAGCAGTTGTGACAAAATCACGGTGATTTATCGCCGTGATTTTTTTGGAACCGGAACGACTGTCACGGCGATAGAAATGTAATGCTATTCCCATGTCTAGTTAAGAGTTTTGGCTTAAAAGTCCTTTGAGCCATGTCTTCGTTTATTTATCGGGATCCTCACTAAATATTTTCCATTGTGTTTCTACAACATTATGTTTTCACTTTCTCTTAAATAACTTAATTCTCTTGTTAGGGCTTTTTAGATAGTCTTTTAAGCGGCGGGAGTCAATATTTGTGTTTTCACTTTCACTTAAATCACATTATTGTCACTTTGAATAAAAACTTTGAATTATTGGTATTGGTGCAACGGGCTAGTTTCCGCAACTCGACGTCGAGGCGCCTATTTTGCGTGTAAAACTTCGAATTCGTAATTATTGGAATTTTCTAAATAAGGAATATAGATTTAACTTTCTTCATCACTATTGCTTTCTTCGTATTTTCTTCATACCGTACTTGAAATAAAATTAATCTTTGTAAACTTTACTGTACATGTAACTTCAAAAGACCGCCATTTTTCCATTCCATAGACAATATTATCTCATGTTCTGTTTTCCTTAAACTCATAACATAAACTTCATGCTAACAGTAGTGTATCCGAACGCAATTTAAAAAAATTCAATATGAATCAAATCAGCATAAAGGTGGATTCACATTGCACAAATTCTGGCAATATATTGCCGCAATTTATCGCGTTCCGCGACATGACTTTGAGTTGACCAATCAGGTGCTGCGACCTTAGCTCCTAATTGGTCAACTCAAGGTCATAACGTGACACGCGATAAATTGCGGCAAAATATTGCCAGAATCGTTCATTGTGAATCCACCTTTAAGCTGAGCACATAACCAACTGGAGACGACACCCGCTTTACTATAGAAAGAAGTCTGCCACATTTACGCATCCCCCGTAACGCACACAAACAAAATGCTAAACTAATGCATTTTACGATCACGTTACTATACATTCACACTACGAAACGACTTAACACTAGGGTGCACATCGCACAGTTTTTCTCACACACGGGAATGTCCTGTTAGTACACGGTCCAAATGTCAATCGTTCTGTAAACAAGCTTGTTCTTGAAACATTTGAAAGTATCGATATTCAACTATCGATGACATTTTGTTATTATTGACAAATTTAGGATGTTGACCCATAATCGTTCGAATTCATAGCGTTGACCATAGCGATGCGCGATTGTGATTGATTTCGTTATTCGACTCGTTAGTAATCGCTAATCTTATCATTCGAATGTCAAATTAGTAACCTACTCATTTTCATATTCGAATGATTTGAATAATCATTCATTACTAATTAGTAGTACTAATCCATAGATTTCATAGAGCATTTCTGCTCGTGATCACCTAGCCCTCTCTGATATAATAGTAAATACTGTAAATATGACGGGGACAGGGATGTTTTAGTATGGATATGATGAATGAGGTGTTCCGATATAATGATCATTCGACTCATGTACCCGACCTAATGGCATTGGCATTCGGTATTGAATCATTCGACTCGAGTCGAATGATTGTGTTTGAATTCGACTTAGGCAAATGATTTGCCCATTCGAATGATTGTCAACTGGCGATGCGCAACGTTGAACGTTACTAATACTAGTAACATTCAAAGTTGTGTGTCGCTAGTTGACCATTCCGACAGACACTATTCTTTGTTTTAACTTAGTCCTTTAATTTTATTATCTCTGCTAAAGGAAAGGTTGGAGAATGATCGACCGATTTTAGGTTGAAAATTTAAAAAGCAAAGCATTTTTAGACGGGATTCTATAATAATATTAAGATGCGTGATACACTATAATTATTGTTCTTGGCTTTCACGATATGAATCCCAGTCATTAGGGAACAATAAAAGATAAAATATTTTATCAAACTTCTATTTATTACAAACTTCACTAAATTATTTATGTGTATTACTATTTTAATACAATAAAATAATGTTTAAACGTATTAACGTTTTATAAGTACGGATAACATATCAGACTAAACATTGGCGGATTTCGTTCCGTTGAACTACGGGCGATGCTCGAACAAAATCGTACAGTCTGACGTGCTTACAATGTACAACAGGATACGGAATCGGATACATAATTTTTTTTTAAATACCGTTTTTGCGACTGAAATCCTTTTAATTTGTTTATTTTTCATTTGTAAACACTTTCTTAGCACTTTTTTTCTGGGTGTATCTGCTGATTGCAGGTTGTGTGTCGAAAGAGTGGGAATGTTTTCCGACGAATGTGGCCGAACTTTGCTCGATTCGCGTTTTTTACTGTCACGTGACTATAATCATCTTTCTTCTTTTTGGATTAAATGATTCTGTTTCATAATCAGACACGTTACAGGGATGACCCTAAAAAAATAAATAAATATTATACACTTGTAGCGCTGGTTAGCGAAGGGGGTACGTAGAACGACGAATTAGACGTAGACGTGAAGACTTAAAAGGCGTATATTATCAAAACCGGGTAAGTTTACAGGGTTATGGACCCAACAGTATGTCTCACTGACGTGAAAGCACACAATTCAGTGCCAAAACCTTAAACAGTAGTAATAGGACCGAAACGTCTCAACAATGCCGTTCAGTGCCGTATCAATACTGTAGTGGTAGTAAGCATTCACAATTCTTTTTTTTTCGGATATTTAGTTGTTGGCCGCTGATGGCCTTGAATGCGCCACCGGATGAGCCTTCAGCTCGCCCTAAAGGGTGTAACCCGTAAATAAACTTAAACTAAGTTACGAGTCTGAGGGCGCCCAAGTGGGCACGGACCTCGGCTCAGGGCGCTACTGGACACTTCCGCAGGGCATGCTATAGGGGAGGATCTACCAGTGTACGTGCTGAGATGAGAGGCTCTATGACCTCGCCGGCGATACCGGTTGGTGCGTGATGAGATGGACTGATTAGCGATCTGGTTGGCCTTCAAAGTGGCGAGAATGATAGGGTCGTCAGGGTCGTTGAGGACTTCCCTTGGCCGACGGGTCCTAAGTACGCGGTGGGGGTATTCCCTGAGGGGGTCGTAGTTGGATGCAGCCACCACGAGGGGGTTGGGGTGGTGAGGAGCAAAGTCGAAGTATTTCCTCGATGGCTGTTTCATGAATTGGGCTATTGTGGGGAGCCGTAAATCTATGTGGAGGTTAGCGTTGCGCAGGTACCACGGGGCGTCAGTCGCGTTGCGCATGAATCTATTCATTCACAATTCAAAACATATGAGATTACTTATACTATAGGAGTTAACAAAACCCCTAATGTCATCTAGCGGTGGCGTGATGGAACTATTGGCGTGTTAAAATTGTGGTTGTTACACACTATTTTTTTCATACTTCAGTAATATCATTTATCAAATCATACATCAACAATAGACGAACACATCACTACAAAAACATTGGTGAGCAAACCAAAATTTATAGAAAAATAAAGGATATGAAATTGTCTACTGCTCAAAACAACCTAGAGTCCGTCTACATTTTTGGTCAGTCATAATAAAACATAAAGGGTGTCTCAGTAAGAGTGCACTTTTTCATTTTAAAATAAAAACACATATTTTATGAGAGAGTTGTGATATTTTTATTATATTTTGAAGAAGACATATTCCGATTATGTATGGAATAAAATATCCGGCAAACGGCCCCCACGGCTCTGATGACAGGCCTCTTACTCGTACTCTTTTCATGAAATTTTCCATGACTTTTTCACAGAGATGTGGCTGTATCTCACCGATGACGCGTTGGATCTTTGATTTGAGCTCAGGAATTGTTTCTGGTTTATTCACATAAACCCTAGATTTCACAAAACCCCAAAGAAAAAATCGCACGGTGTTAAATCACACGATCTTGGTGGCCAGTTGACATCAGAATTTCGTGAGATAATGTGTTCTGGAAATCGTTGTTGCAATAAGTCGATTGTTTCATGCGCGGTGTGGCAGGTGGCGCCGTCTTGCTGAAACCACATGTTGCCCAGATCCATGCCGTCCAGTTGAGGCCACAAGAACTCCGTTATCATGTTCCCGTAACGAATGCCGTTCACAGTCACTGCAATTTCGGCCTCATCTTCAAAAAAGTAAGGCCCAATCACGCCGCCTGACCAAAATCCGCACCAGACAGTTGCTCGTTGTGGGTGCATTTGTTTCTCATGAATTGCATGAGGATTTTCTGAGCCCTAAATTCGACAATTTTGTGTATTCACGTAGCCATTCAAATGGAAATGCGCTTCATTGGAGAAGATGACTTTTTTCGAAAAATTGGCATCGACTTCACTTTGCTCCATTACCCATTGAACGAATTGCCGGCGCTTTCCATGGTCTGCTGGTTTGAGCTCCTGAGTTAGCTGAATCTTGTACGCATGAAGGTGGAGGTTTTTTGTCAAAATTCGCTACATAGTGCTTCGTGAAATTTGAAGTTGCTGAGAACGATGCCGAATTGATGTTTTCGGGTTTTCGGCGACACTCTCGTTTACAGCAGCAATGTTTTCAAGAGACCGACCGGTACGTTGACGCAAAGGAGTCTTAATATCCACAATCGACCCAGTTTCTTCAAATTTTTTGACCACTCTTCGAATGGTTGACACATTAGGTGCGCTTTCTCGACTGAAAATGTCTTTCCTTTCATTACTTTCCCCATTTTTGCAATGAGTTTTCACAATCATAACGCGTAGTTCTTTCGTGAAGCGCTGCATTTTTAATAATCGGAATAAACATAGGTGACGGCTGTCAAATTTCAGAGTTGCCACTTGCACGAAAAAAAATAAAGATTCTAAATTTAAAAAGTGCACTCTTATTGCGACACCCTTTACTTACAATTACACATTTTAATTATAGTTACACATAGCATATGAAACTATTTTTCCGGATTTAAATCGCGTATATTTGTTTTTTTTTTCAATCTAACCGACGTTTCGGGCCCTTTACAGGTCCCTTGGTCACGGTTGACATGGTTAGTCAACGACCATGGGCCCTGTAAAGGACCCGAAATATAAAATATATAAAAAATAGTTTGAAATTTTCAAATTCAAATTCAAATTCAAATTGTTTATTTGCTTCAAACATGGTATAAAAGTTGTAGCAAAAAAAAAGAGAACCAGTACAAACATGTTTCGCATATCCGATAGCATTTCCTATACTTACAATTTGTTATTTTTATTAAAATAAACTAATCAAATGTTTTCGAAGAACACAAGTGATTAGAAAAGTGTGTTATGGTAATACGCTGAATTGACCTTTTTTGGCTACCGACGTAAAAACCACACTAAACATTACATTCTAAATGTCAAATAATATGTAAACATATGCACTTGAAGTTACTTAGTACTGGCTACCCAGTTCAACTTACAAATCAACGGGTAAAAAATATAACGCTCGAACCACATTTCGAATTCTAGAAAACAAATCGAGCGGATCCGAAGTCGTTTTGACTAGTTTACATTAGACGAGTTTTATCACTTGTGTGGGATGAAATGCGATACATCACTAGTACAGTCACAGTCCACGATCTAAGCAATAACTAATAAAACTTTCCTCAGGAATTTTAAAACTGGCACTGATCTATTTTTCAATCTTCGTTTATTATTTGCTCGTAGTACAAAACAGGATGTTTCAAAGTGTTGCAAACAAATTGTGCTTGTGTGTTAGGGGCCCACGTTGGGTGATTATTACAAGCTTGGATCCATGCGGCGCGAATCGAAATATCTTTTGGAAATGTATAAAATAATTGTAATTCGTAATATTCGTAAGTACAAATGTACTGAAAATATCGATATTGATATTCGTGATTGCGGTAGGAAAGCATTTTCTTTGCTGCGATGTGGCAACTTTTTAACCGACTTCAAAAAATGGAGGAGGTTCTCAATTCGACTGTATGTTTTTTTTGTATGTATGTTACGCGATAACTCCGGTATTTGTGATCTGATTTTCATGATTCTTTTTTTGTTGGAAAGAGGGTATCTCCATAGTGGTCCCATTTCATTTTGAAGAAAATCATCCACCTGTAAGGGTGGCTGATCACGCATGAACATTCATTTTTATAAATAGCGCCTAAATTTTACTTAAGGAGCAATTATTTTAGTGGTTGGTTTTGCTATTCTCCAATTCAAGGCGTTTCTCTCTCTCAATATACTTTGAGTAGTGAGAACCAATTTTTATTATCTCGTGTCAAATCCTGTATAGTGGCGAACTAGGGGATATTTCAATAAAACTTGGCAAATAGATGTAATTCCACTTTTGAGGTCGGTTTTTTTAAAACTCTGCACTGAGATTATTTAAAACAAATATGTCTATATTTGTATATTAAAAGAAACGAACACAGACATTAATTCTTATTCTAATTAAATGTATTACAATTAGTAAAAAAATATACTTACTACAACAAATTTAAAAATTTCACGTTATATTTTTTTGGAGTGGAAACTTTATGTTATGTTAGTAATTTAATGATATTCACTCCTAACGTGATTTTTTGGTGATCAAACAAATACCAAGCACATGAAGAAGTAAAGAATCCATCATCATTATGCATGAACAGTAATTGAAATTGTATTACAACATTTACAACATGAAATGAAAACGTATGGCTTGAATGTTGAAACTGTTATGTGTTATGTTTGCAAATTTGTAGTGTACTGTAATCAAAGTATGATTAATACTTGGCAAGTAAAGAGTCATTTTAATCCAACTTAAATAAAAAAGTTATTTTCCAATAAATGTAACGATGGAATTGCATTATCATGCAATCTTGTTACATTCAAAGTTCTATTAAAATTTGACTTCAAAATGGAGCGAACAAACGAAGATGGTATTTGATCCAATGTTTATGTTCGGCAGTCCTATAATTTCCAAACCATTCTTTCTTTCTTTTTTGATTTGTAGGTAAACTTTAAAAATAATAATAATGAAATAATAAAAACCTCGTAGTGAATTGTTTTAATAGAAAGAATATCGATAATATGTCTGCTTACTAGAACAACACTACCTCAAAATAATCGTTATCAACAATATATCAAAACCATATCAAAACATATTAACAAACTGGCAATCTAAAGTAACCAAAGCAAAATTCGGCAAGACTTATGAATAAACTACTTAAATGAGTCTAATTACGTGAGATATTTGGGCTTTTGTATGATTTATAGGCAGAAAAATAACACATGCCGCACATGTGTAATGTAACATTCGGTTGATTTCCGATTTTGTACTGTCTCACCCTTAGAGCATATAGGACTGGAGGCGTCATCTATAGGCAATCCTCTTTGTCAACATTTGTCTTTGTTTGTTGGGGGAGAAAAAAAATTCGTTACTTTGCAACACTTTCATATCTTGTTGCCGCGAAATTATTTTTCTGTTTTAGTGAATATTTACATAAAAATATGAGTTGAAACGCATTACTTACTTGTGGAATGCGATGTTAGTGTCTATTTTATGTTTGTCTGTTGTATTTTTACACCCATTTACCGCACATTCCGCCAGGTGGCGCACTAAAGTAAACATCGGCTCCGTGTCTAAATTTATTTATAATTTGTATATTTATCAATATCTTGACAAAAACAATTACAAACATTATATGTGGATACTATACGCGTGTGACAGTGTTTGTGACCGTATTAGTTCGTGTGTTTTTAAAATATAGAACATTATAAAATTCGATTAGTAATAACATAAATTGACTAACTTTATTTCAATAATTTTAAATCAATATCAGCCCATTTCTATGACGAATTTGTAAGAAGTGTTTAAAAGTAATAACTTGCAGTGAAAGAGTGATTAATCTTAAATTTAATAGTTTAACGAACTACCGTGTATTGTATTTGTGAACAACATATTTGTACGACCTTTGGACCTTACGTTGACGACCGGTCGGTCTCTGCAACGAGTACAACTTGACTCGCTATTTCGACACAATAAGTATCGTGTTCATGGTTCAACGGTAGAACGATAGACGGTGCTTTGCGTATGACTCGCAGACCCCGAGTTCGATTCTGAGACATCTTCAAGCAAATTTGACTTTTTAATTCTTTTTTATGTTTGTTTTGATTCAATTTCATTATCATTTTTATTATATTACGCAAAGACATTATAAATAATTATACCAAAATTATAGTAACAAAGTAGAAATTTACACGGTGACTACAAATTTATTGTTTAAAATGCTTTGCGGCAAGTGTAAATTTGAAATAAGTGACAAACAATTTTTAACGTGCGCAAATTGCGACAAAAAATACCATTTAGACTGTTGCAATGTGTCAACACATAGATTTTATCTTATGGAACATGAAAAAAGGTGTGCCTGGAAATGTATAATATGCATAGAATCATTGAAATTTCTATCCGCACAAAATCAAAGTACATCTCTCGACTCAATCAATGATAATATTACTTACCGCAATAAATATATGGTCAACATCTCCACCAATAATTCTTTCGAATACTTAACAACTGAAGAAGAAGATGATGAAAATGAGGACGACACAAGACTTACCCCAAACACTTGTCTTAATAGAAGTTGCCCCGAGTTTCAACTCATCGACACCTCAAATAAAGTCGAAGAGATGTCGAAAAAAATTCACACACTAACTGAGAGATTAAATAGTGCTGATAACGAGATAGATAATTTGTTGAGTGAAAATTATTCGTTAAAATCTGTAATATCTAGCCTAGAAAATAAAATTGAACACTTAATGAGTATATGTAAACAAACACCTCAAAATAGTGGTAAAAAGAATAAAAGAAAGAGCATAAGTAAAGTTACGACAAATGTGACT
>NW_020653762.1:1635121-1734449 GCF_003589595.1 Hyposmocoma kahamanoa
TATATGTAAACAAACACCTCAAAATAGTGGTAAAAGAATAAAAGAAAGAGCATAAGTAAAGTTACGACAAATGTGACTGTAAGGAAATGTCTAAACCAAAATATAAACGACGCAGATATTAATTTAGTTCAAGACGAAAGAACATCTCGAGTAACAACACAAGAACACTATATGGATAGGGAAGAAAATACGAACTCGAATTCTACCTCACGCTCTCCAAATATTGACCCACTAAAAAACTACTACAAAAATGAACAGACAACAAAATCAAATCAAAATGTAGCAAATTATTCTCAGAGTTGTATTGTTATTTTGTCAGATGGAACTGGAGCAAATCTGAGCGAAAAACTTTTAAATGAGCTGAACGGAAACAAAAAATCAGTAATAAACTATTGTAAAAGTGGAGCTACTTTTTATGATATCTTAAAACAATATGATTCCGTGTCAAAAACACTACAAAAAGATGATACCGTTATATTACATATAAGAAAATATTACTCTCATCATCATAAACGGGCATCATATATAAAAATATTGAAGAAAATTATGAAAGAACAAAACAGAAATTTTAATATAATATTATGTAATTTTGCATACAATACTTACGATGATGAACAGATATATAAAATTAATGAAGAATTATTTAGAATTTCTAAATGGAATGAAAATGTTAAATATTTAGAACTGGAAAACGAGTTTAAGAAAAATAACAACAAATTGAACGTGAATGTATTGGCAAATGTTATTAATAATTTTAAGGGTTCAACACTATTGACGTATGTTAGAACATCGGAAGAATATGTAAATTTTCAAAAATCAAAGATAAAACAGAAACAAAGCTAACGATAATACACTCAAATTGCCAAAGTATAAATAATAAATATTTATCCCTAGAGCTTTTAACTAATGAGACCAATTGCGATGTCCTTTGTTTGTCTGAAACTTGGGCCAATGATTTACAAATAAATATAATGAATCTTCAAAATTATGAATTGGCAACTTTTAGAAATAGACAACATACAGCGCATGGTGGAGTGGCTATATTCGTAAGAAGTAATATGAAATACAAAGAAAGAACCGATTTAAATAGGATGTCAGCTGAATTACACTGTGAACTAGTGGCTTTAGAAATAAAGACGAAGCCATACAAAATAGTAATAGTATGTTTATATAGAGCCGAATACAATGTTAGGATTTTTGAAAATATATTAACAACAATACTTCACAAAGTAACAAAAGAAAACAAACAGCTTATCGTTGCGGGTGATTTCAATATCGACACTCTCAGCAAGAGTTCTATTGTTAAATCTTTCCAAAGTATAATAAGAAACTATAATTGTAAATATCTCATAAACACGCCAACTAGAATTACGGAAAATAGTCAAACCTGTATTGATCATTTCATTGTTAACTCTAAATATAACAGTATCACCGGCGATGTAACTAGACATAAATTATCTGATCATAATGTCATCCAATGTACAATAATAGTAGATAACAAATTGTTGATGAAAAATAATTCGTATTTCACACAGAAATGGACAGAATCAAATAAAATGTATTTTCATTACTTAATTAACAAGGACAATAAATTTTTTGGACAAATTTTAAATACGAGTGACACAAATGAAAAAGTGAATATTTATTTAGACACTATCAAATATTATCTTGATGTAGCTATTCCAGTGAGAAAAATATATATGTCTAACATTAAAAATACGAAGTGGGAAACTAAAGGTATATTGACATCAAAAAACAATCTATCAAAAATGGAAATCCTTCAATGTATATATCCCTGCCCAAAAAGAAAATTAAGACTGAAGGTGTATAAAAAGACTTTAAAAAAAGTGATGATTACGGCTAGAAAATTTGAATACATGAAAAGAATCCAAAAATCTAGTAATAAAATAAAAGAGATTTGGAAGATAGTAAACGAACAGACTAAGAAAAAAGCAAAAAAAGCAACAATAGACAAAATTAAAAGAAAGAGTGATGGTTTGGTAATAAAAAACAAAAAAGAAATAGCAAATTATTTTAATAATTTTTTTGCTACAGTAGCACATAAAGCCAGTGAGGCATTAAATATAAATATCGACAAATGTATGTCGTTCCTACATAAATCTAAAACTTCAAAAGAAACGATTAAATTTGACTATATAACAATAAATGAACTTACTTTGACTATACAGAAATTAAAAAACAAGAGATCTAAAGATATATATAATATGGATGCTAGAGTGGTTAAATGCCTGATTTTGCAAAACGATAATTTATTGAATATATTACTACTTATACTTAATGAATGCCTCACAGTAGGAATCTTTCCAGATGCGTTAAAAGTCGGTCGTGTAATACCCTTACATAAGAAAGACGAGAGAGACGATGTAAATAATTACAGACCGGTATGCATACTGCCCATTATATCAAAAATTTTAGAATCGATATTAAAAAGAAAAATAACTAAATTCTTGGAGAGAAATCAATTACTAGTAGACTGCCAATATGGCTTTAGAACAGGTAGATCCACAGAAATTGCAATTAGAAAGGTCGTATACTTCATACTGGAATCTCTAGATGGATCCCAAAAATGTAGTAGTATTTTTTGTGACTTGTCAAAAGCATTTGACTGCCTACGACATGATATCCTTATAAAAAAACTAGAATACTACGGCTTTGTTAATAAGGAACTGAGTTTAATTAAATCCTACCTTTCGAATAGAACTCAATCTGTTATGGTAGAAGACGCACTTTCTGATCTTAGGAAATTAGACATAGGAGTTCCTCAAGGATCAATATTAGGACCTTTATTATTCCTCATTTACATCAATGACTTGCCAAATGCATTACCATCATGGTCAACTATAAATCTATTCGCAGATGATACTCATGTAGGAATATCAGCTATAAATAAAATGCAATTGTTAGAAAAACAAACTATTGTCATGGATAGACTTCATGAATGGTTCAATTCAAACGGCATAGTCCTTAATACTAAAAAAACCGTTACCATAGAATACAAAACTAAGTTGGAAAAAAAGAACACTGACACAAAATCTACTACTTTCCTTGGATATGTTATACAGGACACACTGAATCATTCTCTTCACATTGACAAGATTTGCAAAAAACTCTCATCGGCAAACTACGCCTTGCTCAAACTGAAACCACTAGTAACTCAAGAAAGTATTTTAAGTGTATATTATGCTTACGTACAATCAATTATAAGTTATGCTTTAACAGTCTGGGGAAATTCATCTGATGTTGAGAAAGTATTGATCTTGCAAAAGCGAGCAATAAGAATTATTGCGGGTATTCATAAACGAGTATCTGCTAGAGAGTACTTCGTCAAATATAGAATAATGACAGTAATTTCATTGTACATTTACAAATCAATATTAGAAATACACGAAACAAAAAACGACAGGGCGAAGGGATCAGACATACATACATATAACACTAGAAATAAACATAAATTAGTAACAAATAAAACTAGATTGGTAAAAACTTTAAAACAAGGAATAAACACAAAAATTAACTTGTACAATAAACTACCACTCAGTGTATCTAATTTGGCAATGGCTGCATTCAAGAAAAAACTAAAACATTTTTTTGAAAATCACGCTTTTTACAGACTCAACGAATTTATGGATTCAAATATAAGTAAATATTCATTTTCTTGAAAATCATGATAATAATTGTATTTTAATATGTATAATTGTCTGGATATTTTAAGTTTGTATTTTGTGTAATTGACTTACCTGTAGGCAATGTACTGTGTTGTCTTGGTGAATAAATATTTGACTTTGACTTTGACTTTGACAAGGTACAAGCACAAAACAACTATCGCACAATAAACGCTACTTTCAAATCGATGTTTTTTCATTTCCATTGTCCAATTCACCGCGTCAAGTACTCCACGAAACATGTCGTCTTGCGCTATAAAAACTTGCAAAAAATCTCTGCTGCATCCAGTCTAGCCAATTTTAATTAATTGCTAATTGTTTATTTTATGAAATTTTTACAATGATCACAATCATCAATTTATCGATTACATTAAAAATATTTGAAAACATTCGAACATTTGACATAAGCATGCCTATGAAGTTCCCTATTTACCAACAGGCAACTATAGACAAAAAATGCAGTACTTCATGGATGCTGTTTTTTCGTTATAGAGAAGCGACGCGCTCTTTTAGGTCCTATTTTTATCGACAGATTAAGTAACGAAGTTTATTCAAATTGATTTCTCCATCGTATTGTATATTAAATAATAATGTAATTATAATTAATGAAAATAAATTGTAATTGTTTAATTGAATCATCATAAAGCATGCCGTACTGTAAGAAAAAAATAAAAATAAAAAGTACATATACGAGTACATACATACAATACACATAAATTACAAAAGCAATAAAAATTACCAAATAGCTAACTGTCCTTATCCTACACAAGACATGCGCAAAGACAGAAAGAGACTCATTACGTCAATTTCAATTTTCGAACCACAAGCGATAGAAATATTTAGATTTAGAACAAAGAAACTATAGAGTTGATTTAATGTTAATCTTATTTTTAAAATGACTTTTTTTATTAAATGTTAGTTATAAATAACTAACAAAATATTGTTGTATTCGTTTTACTGTTTGGAGTTATCAATCAGAAGTCCGAAAATATATTTGGCCGAAGTAATGTTTGCTCGAATTTTTGTGATCCCAAATGTACTTTTTTTAGGTTATTTTAAGAATATTACAAAACAAACTAACTTAATCTTTTCTTTGTAATAAGCAACCAAAATCCTCTGAAAGCATTCGGTTTTGTTATAAATCGGTTTTCAAGATTATGAAACTTTGAGTTTACTTCTAGTTGGAATCTAGAAATTGGAATCGTCGATACATTTCTTATAGCACGTCATAACTACCAACAGAGAGACACAGCTATTTTCACATTTACAATATTTGTATATATCTATATATCTGCACAACTCTTATTACTTGAAGTGAATTCGCATAAAATTCAACATAATACTATAAAATGGATTATTACTGACATTAAGATTACTTCATCACTCTTGTGCTCAAGTAATTTTCACTAGAAGCTAAATATGGTGCATTTTGTTATTTCCAGTAGAAGCTGAATATGGATAATTTTTGAGCCTTTAAATTGTGGCAAACAAGATTAAGCAGTACTGCAATGACTTTACAGTTTAAATTAAATGTTTTAGTTTTTTTAATATTTCTATACATGTCACTACGGTTGTTGAGGTTAACTCCGGTCATGCTTGTCATTGGCTCCAACGCTAACCGCGAAAAGCCATAAACTGAATAAAAAAACTCCGGACATATTTTCGCGGTTTTTGGATTAGACTTTGGATTGTATTTATTGTCATCCATTTATGGGTAAGTCAATGGGCAATCTCATCGAGCAAATATAAATAAAACAATACCACTGTTACACTACACGCAAAATTGGAAAAAGAAATTCACTACATCTCATCATGGAATTAAATTTTTCATATACATGATTAACCAGTACGTAATACACATCGACACCGTCACATCGATAACTTTCCGTCTCTAGTATATTCATGAGAATCGATTTATTTTTATAGGCCTATTCTGTGTACGGACATGACGTGAATGTGTGTTTTATCTGTGAATTTGTAAAAATAAGCTAGTGTCAACTTTTGTTTGTGTGAGACCATAGTGACACAATTCAATATTGCATTTGAGTGCACCTGTTTGTTTGTGGTACTACCCCCCCGCCCCTCAAAAAGTGGCAGAAAGTTTTGGTCGAGAAATAACGCTGATTGCGCCTCCCGTCCTATATGCTCTAATGCTTCACCCCTTAGTGCTGCAGCGACGCATTTTTATCAATACTTAATTGTTCTCGCTGTCAATATTTTTGTCCATTTCATTACAATTAATACGAATAATTAATTATTTGCTTATAAACATTTGGCCAAATATTGCTTTTGACATTTGATGTACTTCCCTTTGATTGATGATGATTCCCTTTGATGACCGTTTCCGGTTGTCAAAGGGAAGTACATTGACGACCTCCGTGCTACGGGCATTGACGACCTCCGTGGTCGAGTGGCTTGCACACCGGTTTTCATGGTGTCGCCATCTCTGAGATTCCGGGTTCGATCCCCGGATGGGTCAATGTAGAAACAAATTTTTCTATATTGTCTCGGGTCTGGGTGTTTGTGGTATCGTCGTTGTTTCCGATTTCCGTAACACAAGTGCGTTAGTTACTTACTTTGGGATCAGAGCAACGTATGTGATGCTGTCAAATATTAAAAAAAGACTGAGAATTTCCTAAGATCTGCTGACATCACGTCCGATTCGGAAATGGCATCCGATTTTATTACCGGTCCGATTGTCTGAAGGCGCGCTCTCTATACTTTTGCGGGGAGACGAAATACACGTTATATTCTTTCCTCCGATTTGCAGCGTTACCAATGCAAATTATTCAAAATCCCCAAAAATCAAGGTTATTTGAGGAGAGCAAAGGTCATATATTTCCCACATATAATGATATTTATTCATTCTCAGTATTTATTATATTATTATAGTTACGCTTAAAAATATATCAAATAAATAAGAAAGTCGAAATGTGCCCATCTATTACATATACGTTATGCTATAATCAGAAATAAACTCAACAAGTTGAATTAAGTTTAAACCTTAATATTCAAGCTTGACGAGTGGCATACATACATATCCGGGCCGTGCCCGTGACGTGGACGAGCCAAACGAGTTGTTCAGTTGTATTTGGGGATGTCCCCATAAATTGGCAACACTGCAGTTAGTTCAGAAAAAGTCAGACGAAAGCATCGGACGCCTATCGGCCGTGTATTGAGTGAATCCGATCCAATAGTCGGATCCAACCATCAGACACGAAATCGGACGTGTATTCCCGCATCATATACATACATCATATACATATAACGACTGATTTAGATATACCAATATAACATGTTCTTTGGTTTCCACAGTCTAAGGTAATCAGGGGATGGAAAAAATACAGGAAGTCTAGTGTGTAATCCATAGATTTCGTTTAATTTATGTATTGATTTTAAACCATATTATTCCATAATTATATTAATTGATTCTAATCTTACCTCTCCTGATTATATTTCATTTCCCCTTTGGTTTCTCTCTCGTCCCAACTCGTGTATGATATAGAGAGATTTTTGGCCGTGGGCTTTTCATTGCAAAGAAAATCCATAAATTGAATGACTTGCGCACTGCGTCCGACTTTCAAATTCGAGAAATTAGGAGACATTGCGCACTAAATGAGAAGTTATAAAATAAATTAAGTCGCCCTCAATAGGGACTCCTGACTCCCTTAAGGCGCATTTATTCGACATGATTTTCATCGCGCGGTCGCCGAGCGGAGTCCGCGTTGCCGCCGCACCGCGACTGCGTGATTCTAACTGTCATGGCAAAATACGCTCTATTAACTGAAATGAGCGTCCCGGGCACGCGGGTGAATCTGGCTTGTATTTGGTCTTAGGCTGGGCCACCGCTTAGACTTTGAGAGTGTGAATGTGAGAATTCACACACATTCGAACACGGCGACCGCGCGGTTGTATTATTCAGAGGAATTTAAATGTTGTTGCCTAGTAAATAGAATTCAGATTCGCCGTTAATGTATATGAAGGCGTGGTAACTGGGCAGAAGCCGCGCGGCGGCCGCGCGAAATCTTTCTCCTCGTGTAACTGGGCGCTAACCGTTATTTTCGTGAACCTCCTTAGAACGCTTGTTACACTACCTGGATACAAGGGACCAGGAGAGTTTGCGCCAGTTTGCCCAGTTACAGTTCGTGTCGAACAAATGCGCCCTTAGGGATGGTTCCTAATTAGGACAACCAAAAGTGGCGCACTGAATTCTTTTTTTAAATATCAAATGACGGGACGAACAAGTCGTGCGCTTGATGGAAAGATACACGCCTGGCCATGAGCTTTGAATCGCAAAGATCTGAGGGGCACTGCCAGTGCACCAGTCACCGTGAGACTTAACTAGACAAGTCCCATGTGAATGTAATTTCACCAGGATGTAGCACGTAGCTACTTTACTTTAGTTAAGGGTCACGACAAAAGTGAATCCGTAAATTAAGGGTGGAAGTGTGATGTAGGTTATTATAAGAGGGTATTTTTGTATTCGCACTGATTCGCAAGTCCGTTAATAAACGTTCAACTGCTGTGTTTCCTTGCGCCGATAGTCAGTAATTCAGAGTTAACTATTATTACAACTGCTAATAAAAGCCTATCACACGGCGTATTTTATACGATGCCGTGAACGCGCGTCATCTGCGCGTATACGCGCCGCAGACGCGTTGTAGTGAATCGATCTAAAAAAGAAGCTAATATATTCCGCTGGAGTTTGCACTTAGAATTTCATGTAGGCTTCATTTCAAAAATTAACTGAATTTAACGTACAAAACTAAAATTAGACACAATTTAAACTTTTGCCGCTTGCGATAACAGCGATTCAAAGTATCTAGTTCGACGTGACGTGCAATATGTGTGATTAAAAAAATATGAAACTTTCAGAAGTAGAAACAGCTACATTGATTTATTTTGGCTACTTCGCTCGTAATAATTTTATCGACAGGGACATTATTGACAGTTTTGACAGCATAGTGGATATTCCCGTTAATAGTTTTTGTCTCATGAGCAATTGAGCAGAGATGGACCTGCTTTCTTTTAACAGTTCTGTAATAAATAGGCTGAAATAGGGAACGCAGGCAGTACAAAGAGAATCCAGACTAGTCAGTTTACGTCAGGTTGAGTGGGTTAAAACCCAATCAAACCGCCCGGATTTTTACCGGAGTTGAACCTACTGCGCCGGGGTTTAACCCATTTCTGCCCAAAATCGTGGACGGAAACGGCGAATACGGAAATTGGTCTAATTCCATACTTATTAAAAATGTCGACGTAAAAAATAATTTTCAGACGAAAAAATAACGTTCTCACTACTAAGGGTACATACACATTATGATTCCTTTGAGAATCCTTTATGAGAATCGGTTGAAGTGCATACGATCTATCGATTTCTTTCTATGGGAATTTCAAGCGAACTGATTTAATAGAAACGTAAATTGAACCCTCTAAATCAGAAAACAATAAACATTTCATAGTAATATTATTCAATTTGTATAAAACTCGATTTACAAAAAAATTTTTGCCTTCGAATCGGGCGTTATTGGGCTTTAACCCGATTTAAACCCGACGTTATCAAAGCTCCGGGTTAAAACCCGGTCGCTTGACCATCTCTACTCATGAGGAGTGCGTTTTTGTCACATTTGATGTTAGTTAATTAAAAACTGAGAAGAAGATGGGGAGCGTAAGGTTCGATCGATATTTGCAAGTTGTTCGAATAACTAGAAATATTTTTTATGTAAGTCGATAAATTGAATCAATGTGATCATCGTGAAAAAAATAGTTATGTTAAAATAGAAAACCATTATTAGACTTATATATGTATATCGAATGTAATTCCATTCTTGGCTAGGCTGGATTTAGCAGAGATTTAGCGGACTTCCTCTGTATGGCGCATCCCACGTTGTATGCTCTAAGTAGCGTAGCAACGATAATATTTTGTCGAAATTACTTGGTTACTTATAAAATTATGACCACGTTTTTCGGGAAGTATGTAAATCTAAACTTATTAAACCGAATAATTTCTCTACAACGATCTAATTTAGAACTACCGTTTTCATAAAGGTACTTTTAATGCAAGTACTAAAGCTGAATGCACGAAAACTCTTTACCTCTATTGTACTAGCATAACTTCAGGTCGAGCTATGGCCCCGGTTACAGCCCACTTTCTGGTCTTCTACTTATTGTGTTCCTTTGTATTCCGTTTCCTGAAGGTGTCATTTGACGTGTAAACTAAGATCAGCCTTAATAAAAATATGCAAAGGAACTAAATTCCGTCAGCAGAGTCGACGAATGTCACTCGATATTATGTCGGATCTGAACGGGCACATATTGTCTGACGGCCTCTGCTGGCGTCGCACCGGGGCTTTTGGCGACGATTCTAAGAACCTTTTTTGGACGTGAAATTTGTAGGTGGTGTCATATAGCTATCTCCGGTACTAAACTAGTTTACATTATCTGCATGTTTGTTCGTTAAATATTTGAAGATAAATAGCCACTTTACCAACCGACCACACATTAGTATACAGGGTGTAAATTTGAGACGGGGCAGCAAGGCCAGCCACCTTAATCGTTGTAGTTACAGGAAAACGGTTCTAGAAGACTATCCATGAATTTTGAAGATATGTTGATTAGCATTCACAGATTTTGAAAAAATGGTACAGTTAGCAAGATAAAAGGCAATTTTTGCAAAACTTTTTTTATGCCATTCGATCCGGTCTCTGTTAAGGATCAATAGTCTCTATAGGACCAATAGAGGTAAGAGTACTCGAAATGTCAGAAATCGCAAAAACCTTTTTACAGTACATTTTGTAGGGACATAATTTTAGTAATCAGTTATTCTAGGTTTTTTTTTTTTAATATATATAATAGACACACGCTTGGCCACAATCTCACCTGATGTTAAGCGACGATGTGACCTACGATGGGACGCGTTTGCCTAAAAAATGCCTATTCACTCTAGCCTTGAATAGCCCCAAATTGTACTTTTCGGGAAATACAGATGCCGCATGTAGAGCATTCCATTCCTTTGCCGTACGCATCAGAAAGGAGGAAGCAAAGCGCTTAGCGCGAATAGGTGGAATATCAACGACAAGAATGGAGTGGTCCAGACCTTCTAGTCGACCGAAGGAGGAACAGTGAGGGTGAAACCAAATTGAAAAGTTCCTGCGCACACTCCCCGAAATGTATCCGATAGAAAACCGACAAGCAGGCTACTTTTCTGCGATGATCGATATTTTGGAGCTTCGACTCCACAAGAGGATTATTGTTAATAAGTCTCTTTGCTTTACGCTCCACCGAGTCCAAGGCAGCTAACTGGTATTGGGCAGAGCCGTCCCAAAGGTGGCAGCAGTACTCCATACAGGATCGAACTTGTGCTTTATATAGATTTAAAAGCTGTTCAGGTGTGAAGTACCGCCTGACCTTGAAAATTATGCCTAGTTTTCTGGCAGCAGTTTTTGCCAAGCACTCGATGTATCGCCCAAAGTTGAGGTTGGATGATAAGTCCAGACCAAGTAGCTCAAGGTGGTCACTTATCGGCACGGATACACCTCGGAAAGTCGGAGTAAGGTGTAGGGGACTCCGTTTTGATGAGAAAAGACACGCCTGTGTTTTAGCCTCATTAAACCTGACCCTGTTAGCATCTCCCCAGTCGGAAGCAGCTTTCAGACTCAGGTTCAACCGGGTGACCATCGCCTCTCGCTTACACCGGATCTCTTCACTGTTGTCTCGGGCGTCTGGCACATAACTCACCGCCACTGTGCTGTCGTCTGCGTACCCAAAGATACCGGGCATCAGCAGCAGGTCGTTGATATGCAGCAAGAATAGAGTGGCGGAGAGGACAGATCCCTGAGGTACACCGGCATTTATACCATGAGGAGCAGACGAGTAACCATCTACAACTACACGGATTGACCTATCCTTCAGAAAATCGCCTATCCATGTGCAAAAGCCAACAGGAATTCCGTAAGCTGGAAGCTTGTTTAACAGGCTATCATGCCAAACCCTATCAAAGGCCTTTGATATGTCGAGAGACACAGCAAGCGATTCACCGCGTTTCTCGACAACCTCGCTCCATAAATGTGTGGTGTACGCAAGAAGATCCCCAGTAGATCGTCCACGGCGAAAACCATATTGTCGATCACTGAGGAGATCGTTATCTTCGAGGTATCCAAGGAGACGGCTGTTCAATACGCGCTCCATAGTCTTACAGAGTATGGAGGTGATTGCCATAGGTTGATAATTAGATGGGTCGGCATGACTACCTTTCTTAGGTACAGGCCGTACATTTGCAAGCTTCCAGGATTTCGGGACTTGTCCAGAACTCATAGAGAGGCGATACAGGCGAGTCAACACCGGAGACAACTCGGGTGCACAGTTCCGCAGGACAATCGCTGGGACTAGTTAAGGAAACTAACAAATTGACAACATATTATGTATTAGTTAAATGATTTTTTTTTAAATACAACAGTGTTCAAGAAATGAAAGACTTACTTGCAGCAATTTTCAATGGAATCCATCCGAGTCAAATTTCAGCCGCTACTTGCACTTTGCGGAAGAGAGCGAATCGATGCATCCGCCAAGGCGGCAATCAATTCGAGCACTTACTATCATACATTTTTTATGTTATTTTGCTTTTTGATATTGTTTTTAATATTTATTTTGAAATACATAATACGTGGTCAATTTGTTAGTTTCCTTAACTTAGAATAACTAATTACTAAATATGTCCCTACAAAATGTATGGCAAAAAGTTTTTTGCGATTTCTGACATTTCGAGTACTCTTACCTCTGTTGGTCCCAGAGAGACTGATCGAATGAGACGGATCGAATGGCATAAAAAAAAGTTTTGTAAAAATTGCCTTTTATCTTGCTAACTGTACCATTTTTTCAAAATCTGTGAATGCCAATCGCGATATCTTCAAATTTCATGGATAGTCTTCTAGAACCGTTTTCCTGTAACTACAACGATTAAGGTGGCTGACCTTGCTGCCCCGTCTCAAATTTACACCCTGTGTAGGCTTGAAGGGTTAATAATAGGGGTTAAAGTATGAAATTGCCGATTTGTACCGAAAATCTAAATTGTTTATTTTTTAAATTTTTAACAAATTTATTTAATCAAAATAGTTGCCATTATTATCTATACATTGCTGCCATCTAATGGGAAGGTTATTAATGCCTTTGCGATAGAACTCCGACGATCTAGACTGCACAAACTGTGTGAAAGCATTTTGTACTGCCTCCTGGGAAGAAAACTTCTTGTCACGTAGATAATTGTCCAAATCACGAAAAAAATGGTAGTCCGTTGGAGCAAGGTCTGGTGAATACGGAGGATGACGAATGGTTTCTAACTGCAGTTCCTGAAGGGTCAAAATGGTTTCTCGTGCTGTGTGAGGTCTCGCGTTGTCGTGGAGCAATAATGGTGAAGATCGATTCATGAGTCGGGGCTGTTTTACTGCTAGTTTTGTCAACATGGTTCGGAGTTCGGCACAATAGACATCTGCCGTTATTGCTTGACCAGATCGGAGAAAACTATAGTGAATAACACCATGCTGAGACCACCAAACAGTTACCATTACCTTTTTATTGGTAAGTTTTGCTTTAGGACACTGTTGTGGCATTTGACCTGGGGTCAGCCATTGCATTTTTCTTTTCCGGTTATCATAAAGAATCCACTTTTCATCACATGTTACAATTCGATCCAATATTCCTTCATTTCTGTACCGGTTCAACAAGGCAACACAAGTTTCAACACGCGTTTCTTTCTGCAGATCAGTCAAATCATGAGGCACCCATTTTTCGTATTTTTTTATTTTATTGATTTGACGCAAGTGAGTCAATATTGTGGGTAAGGTAACGTTAAACCATGCCGCTAATTCCTGGGTAGTTTGACTAGGATCGGCTTCCACTATCTCTCTTAATTCATCGTTATTCACCTGTGTGGGCGGTCTTCCTCGTGGCTCGTTCTTTAATTCGAAATTTCCATCACGAAAGCGTTTAAACCAAAATCGCCCGGTGCGTTCATTAGTAGACCCCTCTCCAAACGCAGCATTGATATTGCGGGCTGTTTCTGCCGCGTTAGTTCCGCGTCGGAACTCGTATTCAAGAATCACTCGAATTTTCGCAGTATCCATCTTTCTTGTTTAAATTGAATAACAAAAACAATTGAAAGTCGATATTCAAATGTTTCAAATTTAAAAAAAAAAAATCACAGAAACCATTTGAAAAAGTTTCATTCGAAAACCTCAAACCATGAAGATTCTATGAAAATTCAAAGAACCCATTGCAATAAAACGGCAATTTCATACTTTAACCCCTAATATAATGTGAAACTATGTATTTAGGGAGATCTCACTGGGGCCGTTTTTTCTTATTTATCGAGTAAGTATGTACGTACGTGAACGCAATCAGTCGCGTCGGAATAAATTAATAACTCCCTTGAAGCGGGAATTGTGCTCAGTGCATTTTCCACCAACACTGACTGAACGCACTGCGCAGTTGATCATTTGATATTCTCGTCCGAGGCGTGTGTCGTGCGGCTGCGGCACGAGAGGCTGCGCGGCGCGCCGGCGGCGGCGGCGTGCGTGACGGCCCATAATGCCTCGTTGATTAAACGTAATACAATCAGCCCCCGGCCCTTCAACGGTTATTGGCAGTCAATAGCACGCATACTCGTATAGAAATATTTTCGGTGTTTACATTATTTGTCGTTATTTTTGGTCTTCTTGGAATATTTCACAAACAGAAAGTTAATTAAAGTTCTCGCTAAATATCTGGGGCTTCGGACACTAACGCCTCAATATGTATGGAAATCGCAACGTCGCTCCTGAGCTTCGCAATTTGCCAGTACACGACTGCAAAGTTGACAAGTTCTCGATACCTGCATGTAGGTATGTACCTACTAACTCGCGCCTACAATATGTCAGTCACGAGGACCTGTTTAGTGGGTTCAGACAGTACTCTAGACATATATTCGCAAAAATATGTTCCTAGATTTTTAGTAGGTATTGAGTACCTAGTTAAATAATTTTGATAAAAGGTTGAAACGTGTACGTCTACCTGTCACCTTCCAACTGGCGTGGGCAATAGAACAAACTCAGCAGGAGCATTAACGACCTCTGAAAAGGATATTTCCGCATGGCATCGCTTGAAGTGACGACACACACACACACGGCTCTATCCCCGTGCCACCCGCAGGTACTGGCCGACCTCTCGCCGGCGGGTAATGGTTTTAATCTGCCCTTTGTCGGCAAAATACATTGCCCTGCGCTCTACACAGTGCACATCTCACAAACAGATTGTAATATAGCCAATCACTGATAGAGCAGGTTAACAGCAATATGAGTGTTTGCCTGTTATACCTGTTCATTCCACGAGCATACGAATGTTGTCGACGTCATTGCCGACTGATTGTTAATAATAGATATAGATATCGTGATGAATAGGCGAGAGAATTTACTAGATACTAGTTAGTCTAGTATTTTTAAGGGCGGTCGATAGCACTTGCCCGCCACTTATAATACCTTGAGTTACGCCGAGTCAAATAAGACTAAATATATTTATTCCCTTATACATAGGGCGCACTATAAGTTTCCGGAACTGGCCACTTACATAAACAATATTTAAAAAGTAATTACAACATTTGAAAATGGACCTCCTTGGCTGTAGAATGCAGTTTGTTTCATTTGACTGTCACTTGTTTTTACATTGTGGCGTCATTTTGGAAATTGGTTGTCTACATCACCATGGATTTAACTCGTGATTTGAAAATTTTCTTAGTATGATTTTCTACGACTTTAAGTGTAATTTAACAGCTCTGCGGAGTTTCGCTCGGCTTGAAACTGCTTTTAGCGATGAAGCACCACGCAAAACGACTATTTATAGCTGGTTTGCAGAATTCAAACAGGTGACGAAACATGGATTTATAGTTGCGATTCCAAAACAAAGCAGTTATCGAGCGTATGGGTCTTTCGAGAAGAGCCGAAACCGACCAAAGCGGCTTTGGTTGCTTCTTTTTTAATAAAACTGGACAAGTGGCTACTGTTGCTTTGGAGAATCGGTGTACCGTGAATAGTGATTGGTACACGACCATATGTTTGCCGGAAGTTATTGACAATCTACGTAAAATAACCGTAAACGCAGTATCATCTTGCACCACGATAATGCCAGTTCTCACACGGCCAGACAGATAAATGAATTTTTGAAGATGAACAACGTTGACCTTATGAGCCATCTCGCGTACAGTCCCGACCTTGTGACTTTTATTTATTTCCAAAAATTAAGAACCAGTTACTCGGTCAACGATTTTCATCACCTGAAGAGGCTATCGAAGAGTATGAAAAATATGTTTCAGAGATTGTCACAGAGGAGTGGCATGTTTTCAAAATTGGTTTATTCGCATGAAAAAGTGCATTAACGCGGAGAGTATTTTGAGAAACAATAAAATCCATTTCAGACCATTTATAGTTTTTTTTTTATTCATTCTGGAAACTTATAGTGCACCCCACGTAGGCAGCGGTGGCAAATAGCACATGTTATTCTTTGCAGGACACGTCGTCGTCTGCGTCAGCGCTGAAATCATGTTCTAATTAGAGATGCAGATAACGATTCGATTTTATGAAGATCGATTCAAGTGCATACGATCTAACGACTTTTTGTATCGATTAATTTCAATGCAAATTTAAAGAAACCCGATTCAACATTAAGGCGAATCGAATCGTCTAGATCGTATTCACAATAAGCTAAACAGTATATTTTTGAACCCCTACTGAATCGTAAGTTTTATATTGGTCTGCAAGAAAAGTAGTTCGGAAACATCTTAGTACGTCTAAGTCGATGATATTTGGCGACTGTTAATAAATAGACGTTCTGATGGTCAGGTGGCACAGAAGTAGCAAGAGTCGCCTCTGTGTGGCCTGAGCATAAATAAAAGTCGTAACTGACTGAGGCCAGAAAGGCTTACAAGGAAAAAAAATATTATGGCAATTAAATATAAAATCAATGTAATATAAAAAAGGTGTTTTATTTATTACAAACACAGAGTTTTAAACGATTTCCGATTTTTACGAAATCGATTCACAAGCATACGATCCGAACTGTGGATCGATTCGGAGGCATATGATCCATTACGATACAGAAAATCGATTCAAAGCAGAGTGGCTCAGCCGCTTGGCAGTGTTGTTGACTGCCAAGCCCGGAAACCCGGGGTGGGGGCTTGTGGACGAGGGCCATTATGAGATGAAAGGCTGCGGTGCGCCGCACGTGAGCTAAAAAGCGCCCTCACTTGCCGCTGCGTTGTCGCGACCTATTTACTGCGGCCGCTCAAATTAACGCTGCTCGAAATAACACACAACCACTTCACTTCACAGCCGTGACCTTAGAGTTCAAATAAATTTTAGTCAATTTCTTTTACTGGGGTAGTTTATAAACGAGCAATTGTGTAACAAATCGCCTCGTGCTTTTTCAAAATGTTTACAAATGTGAATCAAAATTAAATGTTAACGACAAAAAAGTAACGGCTACTTTTGTTTGGTTGGTTACTGGTCCTGGAAACATTGCAATTTCATATTTTTCAGATCGGTTGCGGAGGCTACTTTAGTATTAATGTGTTTTCTCCCCTATTTCAACGCGGCTCTGTTGAATTTTGACACTTAAATTACAATTTGTACCTAAGCAGTGGGAAGACATTAGAATTAATTATACAATATATTAATTTTGTATTGGTTTTGTTTTCTTTTCTCATTTTCCTGGGGTACATTTATGTAGAAAACTCTTTTACGGCCGCTTTCTATATTCAATCTCAATCTATAATTTGCTATCTAAGCTTGAATAATCAATCTAAAACCTATTTTTACTATTTCAATAACCGATCGATCGATCGTTATTCCGATCTTTTGTTTCAATCCATGTGTGGGATGGTATGGCATTTTAGATTGACATTTGTATGGTAGTGACAGTTGCGCGCTTTCAATATCCAATCCATAGTTTTGACAACTCGGATTTTGCACGTGTTCGATCTATAGTAGCGATCCTCCAATTTGGACCGATTGTACTGTGTAATCTTGTAAAAATGTAAGTTATTTTTAAGTGATAGCGACTGTGAACTTGAACATTTGCTCAGTTATCGGACTGGGATAACAGCGACAGCGACCAAGAGCAGCTTGTGTCCTCAAGAACGTTTAGGCGTATAAACTTCATGGTAAGTTTAACTGACGCTGAATTTACATCCAAATTTAGGCTGAACAAAACATCAGATGAATTTGTTTTAACTAAAAATAATGCCGTTTGTCAAAGTCAAATCAAAACGGTATTTTTATAATTTAGATATTTATCACGTCACGAATACGAACACTCATCAACAAAACATAAATTGACACTAACATTTCGCCCCTGCCGCCGCGCGCCGTCCCTTTATTTTTTTCCATCCTATATGGCCGTCCCGCTCGTTTGACAATAAACGTTCCGTTCTGGACAATAGACGTTCCGTTCTGTTCCTCGAAACACGTTATTCTTGTCGTACTTACGGTTTAAATATTTTATACTTGAAAGTTTGCAATTAATTTATATTTTCGCCAAAATCACATGTATAAATAAATTAATCTTAGAAACATACCCACCACTTTATTCACTAATTCATGTAATGATCTTTTACTCCGATTGCGTGGAAGTAAACGTCATAGAGGGAGTAAATTTACGACCGATCCTTTTTTTTTAAGGGCACTTGACCCGAGACAGACATATTGAAATACAGATTCGGCAGCGATCGATGGATCGAATAAAATCTGGATAGAAAACAATCTTAGATGAATCTATATCCTGAAGGATCAAATATAGAAAGCGGCCGTAAATAAGTACAGAGTGATACTCGCGGGACAAATTGCTAACACGCCACTGCTGCTGCGGGGTAGCGCCTCTTCCTTATTCTATATTATTGTTTTTATCAGAGGCAGCGAGTGCCGGCTATTGCGCGTAAGAAATGAGCAGCCATAGATAATAATAATGGCATTACCACGCTATTTTACTTACATTACATGCTTGAAATGTTTGGACTCGTAGTTGTCGTGACCGGTATACAAATCGTCCTTAGCACCCTTGCCGGTCTCCCGCCCCGCACCCTCCTGCGTCCCTGTCCGTTGTTAGTCCGTACGTGAGCTGCCTCAATTATTATTGCATGATTGACAAAAGGGGTTCGCCTGAGACTTTAAGATTCTCAGAGGGGGCTCACCTTAAACGGTCTCGAGGCTTAACAAGTAAAAAAAAATAAAAAGTCGAACTGAGATAGGCGTCTTAGAACTTGGGCGTTTCGCACTTTGTCACGTTTAAATAACAAGTCCGCACGTTTTGGGTCGTAACTGGAACGCTACAGGCATGCGTCTGCTTTGGACAGCGGTTCATTCTCTTATTCTAATTACACCATCGCTTTTGAGTTTTTTCATTGGCTCTGCTCTGAGCAACATGGTTTTATGTCTGGGAGATCAACAGCAACAAATATCATAAATATAACCACGCTGCTGTCTTCTAATATGAGCAATTAAATTCAGACTGATGTCACATACTTTGATTTTAGAACGGCTTTCGACCGTGTAGATAATGACACCCTCTTAATCAAAATGGCACAAGCAGGATTCTCGAATGATTTACTCGAATTATTCTCATCGTCCCTATCTAATCGACTGCAATACGTACATTACAAAAATTCCCAGTCAGAGATTTACGACGTTACTTCAGCCATAGGGCAGGGCACTTCTTTAGGCCCGTCACTCTTCCTGATACTTATCAATGACTTGCTTTCAGTAGTGCATAACGCTATTTACGTCGATGATATAAAATTAGCATGTTTTATATATGTGACAGTCAGGATTGCCGCAAACTACAGGCTGATAAAAACAGCGTAGTTGCCGGGAGCCGTGATAATAGGTTGGACTTAAACGTTGCCAAATGCGCAGTTATGACTTACTCCAGAGCCAGTGAACCAATAAATGCTTTGTATTACGTCGATGGTGTATTATTAAACAGGGTGCACATGATGCGCGAACTTGGGACTTGGTTTACGAGCATATATCTTTTAGCCACAATGCATTTGAACTATGTAAGCAGGCCAGAAAAGCTCTAGGATATATACATAATACGACAAACACAATCTTTCAGAACTCGTGATGTACCTTGTGTTTTGTATAACACGTACGTCCGTAGCGACTGGAAAGTAATAGTAAACTCTGGAACCCGTATAAGAGATGCTACATAGAGGTGATAGAAAAGGTGCAAAAGAACTTTGTCAGATATTTGTACAAAAAAACTTATGGATACTACCCCTACATGTACAGTCATATACACAAAATACCCGGCTCCTCAAGCCGACTTTGTCAACTTTTTGGTTCTGAGTACAAAAATGCAGAGAAAATTGTTAAACAGAAACAGTTCGAGAGCAAGTAACTTTTCAGAGCATTTGCGATGTAATTATTTCCAATGTTTCTTATTCTAAGAAGTACTTTGTTATAGACCCATTGTCACTTTCCATCAGGTGAGATGGAGGTCAAATGCACACTTACATTAGAATAAAAAAAGCCTCTTATTGCCATATTGTGTGTACCCGAGCTAACAATTTCTAAATTTGTAAAAGAACGAATCAATTTGTTTCACGGTCTCAAATTAGATACATAAAGATTATTACTTCCTTGTCTAAATAAGTGCCTGTATTTTCTGACAAACTTACTAATTACAAATACATATATTGATGTCAAAGTTAATATGTTCAAAAAAGAACTAAAATACTTAAAGAACTAAAATACTTAAAATGTGTGCCTCTTATATCTGTCATCCGCTTGCACATATTATAAATTTATCGTTTAGTAATGGTCTTTTTCCAGAACAGCTAAAAACTTCTGTTGTCAAACCCCTATATAAAAAGGCGATAAGGAAAGCCCAAGTAACTATAGACCAATTACTTTAATCCCGACTCTATCCAAATTATTTGAAAGGGCTTTGCATTCCAGAATAAATGCATTTTTAGAGAAACATAAAGTAATATATCACTCTCAATTCGGATTTAGAAAAGGTAGTTCTACAACTTTCGCATGTTTTGAGTTTTTGCGCATTGTCACGGAAAGTATAAACGTCTCTACTCCTGTAATGTCAGTCTTTCTAGATATGACTAAAGCCTTCGACTTTGTAAATCACTCAAAAGTCCTTTACAAGCTTGAAGCATACGGCATTAGAGGAACGCCCAAATTTGGATAGCGAGCTACATAAAAAATCGGACACAGTATACTGAAATAAGTAGATTAACAAAAAACAAACACAATAATAGATTAGAAAAACAATTTTTTAGATCACACCTTAAGACGACTAATGCTGGAATACCGCAAGGTAGCGTCTTGGGTCCGTTACTGTTCCTACTCTACATTAACGATCTCCCACATGCTATTGATCATAATTGTTTACAATTTGCTGACGATACAACTCTTATAATAAAATACCAAAACAAAGCGACTTTTAACACTGACGTAAATAAAGCACTGACAGACGTAATAAGTTGGATGGACATCAATGACTTGAATATTAATATAAGTAAAACCAAAGTTATGACATTTAGATCTTACAACTCAAATCCCATACCGGTTAAAATTAATTACAACTCTGATACTGTAGATGAAGTAGACACATTTAACTTTCTTGGGTTAACAATCGACAAGAACCTTAACTGGAAGGAACACATCGAACCTAAACAGATTTGTTTACGCTTTACGAAGACTAAGGCAAACTATCTCGCGAGAAGCTGCGTTGACGGCCTATCACGGCTACGTTTCGTCCGTGCTCAGCTACGGTCTTGTACTATGGGGTAACTCAGTAATCTTAGAAAGAGCGTTTAAAATCCAGAAGAAGTGTATTCGAGCAATTTGCGGTGCGTGGTTCGATGACAGTTGCAAACCGCTGTTTAAAAAGCTGAACATATTACCTTTGCCATGCATGTACATTAGGGATATTTGCGTATTTGTCAACTCTCATCCTCAATATTTTGAAACACGCGGTGAAGTCATTCAAAGGCAAACTAGAGCAAAAATTATGAGTCTCTTATACCAACCTCGTTGCCATAAAGTAATTTATAAGAATAACTGCTTCAACATGTGTATAATTATTTACAACAAATTACCAAACGGAATTAAATTGTTACAAGAACATACTTTTAAATTAAAATTGACAAAATGGCTTTTGACACATTGCTTCTATAGTAATAAAGAATACTTAGAATTTACAAATTCATTACATTAATTAGAAACTATAGAGACTAAAGAAACATTGAATCCCTTTAATATTTGCACAACTGCTTGCAGGTTGAATACAATGTACCTAATTTTACTTAAGACCTTTGTAATTACTGTATTCTAATAAACGTATTCTATTCTATTCTAAGAAAATATTTTTTTAATTTATTTATTAGATGTACAAAACAGTTTACATTCACTCCATAACAAAAGCTTAAACATTACTACTAGTTCTACTCTAGAATGTAAACCTAAACATGTACACACAGCATGACCAATCATGAGTAAAGAATTTTGTTTGAAATATAAATTGTTTGTAAATTAATATAAAATAGTAACCTTAAATAAAATAGAATTACTATGACTATAACTACGAAAGAGAGAACCCGTGGTGGTTGTGGATTCGATTGTGAAGTATTTTAACATTACCATCAAATATATCCATCCCTAAATCATCGCCAGGATCAGCCATAAGGTCGTTGTAGGCCCGTCACATTCTCGTTAAAGAGTTGTAAAAAGAACTTAAGGCTGCCGTGAAGTAATTTATGTAAATCTAAAAGATCCTATACCCTACGTCTAGAATTCAAGGACATAATCTTAAAATGTGATAACCTCTCTTCGTAACGCGACAATTTGCGACTCATGTGTGATCTGTAACTTACTATTTTGAGAGCTCTGTTCTGTACGCCTTCCAAACGTTTAGAATGAACCTCGTAGAAAGGTGACCATACGACACAGGCATACTCAAGAGTGCTCCTAATTAAGGTATTGAACAGTGCAATCAGGGTCTTGGGGTTTTTAAATACATATATAATGACAGAAACCATTTGTGGGCTATTCCACGTACACCAGTACCGTGCAATTTTTTTAAAAGAATTTCATGAGATACTCTATCATATGCTTTGCTCATATCCAACAACAATGCAACAGCATGTTTCTTTGTTATATGTATATAGCGCATATATTGTTGATCTTTTGTTACGAAAATTTTTTACATATAAATTTGGTACATATTGACCGTCATCGTATACATTACATTTTTCACAAAATGAATATAAACGCTTTGCCATTGCAGTTTCAAAAATTTTTGAGAATGTAGATAAAAGAGCTATTGGACGAAAACTATTTGGGTCAATTGCTGTTCTAGATTTAGGCACAGGTTTTATAAATGAGATTTTTAACAAGTCAGAAAAGGTAGGTTCTCTTTTTCTTCAGAAAATGATTGGTTTACTAAGTGTTTTAAAGGTGCCGCTAGTTCATCTTTACATTGTTTTATTAACTTGGGGGGAATTAATCACGGCCGCAACTTGATTTATTCTTCAGGATTTTAATAAGGTTCTGAAGGTCCGGGCAATTGTTCCTAAGAAGGGACTCTACTTCTGGAAACCGTTCCGCGAGATGATGTTTCACCCTATATGAGCGTACGCAATATCAGATGATCCCTGGCAGTTCCCAAGAAAGGACTCAACCCTGGTTAGTCTTACTAAGCTCTTGGTATTCTCCGATTTCTCTTCACATTAACAACCACCACACCATTCGAGGGAAAATCTTAACACCGCGATTCAGAAATTAAACCCAAATGGGTCAATGCCATCTAGCGGATTCTTAGGGAACTAAAAGTGAACAATCTGGCTTAAGGTCGTCTAATACATAAAGTAGGTTTGTTACGTGTGTCAATAGAATATATATTAAAAAAGTTAAGTGAACGGAATTAAGCTTTATCTGCTAATAGTAATTAATTGAATTGTTCGTTGCATGTTTGGTGTAGCTGAATGTAAGTGAATTTTATTAAATAAATAAATAAATTTATAGAGTATAGAGAGATTATCGATGTGAATGAAAGTGTCTTCTCCACTGCGCCTTGCGACGTAATTACGATCATGTTCTAGTTGCTTCATTTTAATAACGTACGATGGTATAGTACTTGCTGCCTAATAAGACTTTGGAGTATACTTGTCGAATATAAGTAAGGAGTTGCTTTTAGAGCATGTTACATTCTTTGTAGGTGTATGCCACTCGATCAGCAGGAGCGTTGGCTCGTGCGCCGATAAAGAACCCAACGAGAGCTGCACTCTGTCAGCTGTGTTTGACTCAAATATGCTAGACAATTCCTATAGTATCTACTAAAGACAGCTATTATATAGGGAAGCTAAACTTCTATGACATTAAAAAAATATAGTTTTAGTAAACTAAATTTATTTCAATTAGAGGGTAGTACAAAATGCTTTTTATTTTTTATTCTTATATAGTCAAAATTTATTTGCGAACTAATTTTAAAAAGAAATTGACAAGCATTACTTCCGAAAACATGATTCAGTTTTAATTGAAAAAGTTAGTGCAAGACATGAATATTTGTTGTACGGTTAATACCGTACATCACTGTGGTCTGTGTCGCACATGATGTATGTCACCGCGTCAGCATTTTTTATGTTTAGTTATATATTTCTATACATTTGCAATCAAGGCATTGTAATAAGCAAGCGCGTATTTCATTTTGTATTCAAAATAAATACCATTTTTAATATCAACAAGGATTCTTTATTTATCAACATCATTATCAAGATAGTTTGTGTAGCAAGATCAAGTTTGGGTGTAATTTGTGGTTGTCTATGTGTGTGTCCATGGCACCCGCGACACAGGGTTTCCCTAGTGCCGGGTTATGTTGAGTGTGTGCGTTATTATTATTATATCTGTACCTTAGCTGTAGCAAAAATAATTTGAGATTAACAGGATAAACGAGTGAAAGTAATAGCACTCCACTAATAGAAGTAAAAAGGACAAATAAACACCAGTACTTGTAACGTATTGAGACTAATCACACATTTCAATACATGAACTATATAACAAAGCATGGTAGCGATAACATTTGCACTACACAATTAGACAGAACTAAGGTACAGACTACTACAGAATTAAAGTAGTAGAACAAATTACAAAGCAGGCACTTAACTCTTGCTGGTTCGGCACTTTTTCAGTCACCCCCAGCTTTACATTCCTTTGTATACCCTTCAAATTACCTAACCTTTGAAATCCACTCATTCAAAACCTCATAGTTGTCTTAGTTCTGCAAATTTTATACACCTTAATATCGTCCAATCACAGGGCAGTACTGTTGAGTAGTAATATGTTAATTAGTATTATAATTATATAAGCCTCGTTGTTATCTTAATTTAGCAAATATCATTAATTTTACAAACCCTAATGTAATACTCCAAATAAAACTTGATAAAAAATGCGACCTTCCAAAATGCAATGGTGAAACTATTACAGGTAAATGTGATGTGATGTACTGTTTCAGACAATGTTTCATTACTAAAATACAAACAAAAATTATCAAACCGTTAAAATGAATTAATATTATGTATTTTACGAAATGAACCTCGTTTCACAAGTTTCGTTTGGAAACAAATTATGTGACTTACAAGAGAATCCTAAATTTTTTACGGGAACCGAAGTTGCCATGCGTATTTTTCATGGACTTTGTAGATAGAGTTAGGTAACGCCAGATTATATTAAATGTATTGTACAATAACGTCCCGTAGACTTAGTTTATGCACCACGGCTAGGATGGCCTGGAAGAGATTTCTTCTAGAGATAAGCTCACCTTTGTATACCTATTCACCTTTGTATATCTATATTGTATACCTATTGTCCTTTGTCACTTATAATGTTCTTTGTCATTTATTTGTGCGATAAAGAATTCAATATTAATTATAAAATAAACGTGGCACCAGGAGCGTCCGGGCGCTCGTCGGCCGCGACAGCCTCTCGGAGTAAACAAATTTATTATCCCTAATCCCCACCAGCTCACAATTTGTAACGTAAAACGCACCTTCCAACAGATTGTTTGTGAAATGGATTTGCCAAAATGTTCACCTGAACCTTTTCGCAAATAATAGACCTGGTTACGGTGGGTACGTTTTTAATAACGAAATGACGTAGGCGCAAAAACAAAAAGCGTGAATGACAAAGAATGTTTCCACAGATTCTTAGATCGTGATGCGACTTGATTTACGTAGTAATTTATGTAGATATAATCTTTTTTCTTAGTGCCGGTCGCCCTCCGTGGGGGAGGCTCCGGTATTTGCGTATCATGACGTGGGTCTTGGCACAACACCACGACAAAGGCCCATAGCGGCACACAGTAGCGCACAAACCGCTTTAGATAGGATCTAAAGCGGTTTGTGCGCTCTATGTTAATTAAAAAATATACCGACTGTCGTTTGTCGAGGTGAATGGTGAAGGTGATCAATGCTCACATTTTCTCATCGACGGTAACGTTGCAGCTGTAGCTATAGTGTCGCAAATAAAGCCAAAGGGAGCGAAGTTTCTTTGTTCGTCCTGGATAAAGTTGCAGCTGGGGTATGAGAGGAGGCTAACTGCAGCTCTACATATGATGTGCGAGTGCTCGTGTGCTAAATCCGATTAGTTACTAGTACTCGCCCCCGCGCCCCCGCGCCCCCGCGCCCCCGCGCCCCCGCGCCCCCGCCCACATTATTGGTAAGCCAGTCAATCATTATGTACGATTTGATCTGCAGCGCTTTTCGCCAATCTTTAATAAGTATTATATGCTGTAATCTGTATACACCATGTTCCGTTATTGCGACCACTCACGGAGAACTTATGTCAGGGAGCACATCGGTCGCGAATAAATGATGTAAGAAACCGGCGTTTTGTATGTTTGGGATTATGTGACGAAAAGGTACATGTAGGTTTGAGGTAATTGAATAAGCGATACCACAGGACTTTGTTATTAAAGCGTTTCCCTCGTAAAAGTAAAGTTTACATAACGTTTTATCGAGTCATTAAAAGGCATGGATTTGGGTAAGTCGTGTTTTTAACGAAACGTACATGGCGCGGGGCAGCGGCGGCGTGGGTACGCCACAATACAATGCTGATTGTTCTCATTAGCAAGTTTCCTTATACAGTTTTCTAAATTGTGAGTAAGTGCGAGCCTGAGAGGCGCAGCTGCGAACAATGTTGTATAATTAAATCTTCAATGCATTGTCGTGCAATATGTTGCTAAGTAAGAACGCACGAGCTGGGGGGTTATATTATATTATTATCACACATTATCCGCGGGTGGCGCTGCCGCGGCCGCCGCCGTCGCCGCCACCCGCCGCCATCGTCCGGTCGGGTGACACGCGGGGGACTTCGAATTTGGAAAAATAATGAGCGGCGCCTGCCAACCACAACGCTAGTAATAATGTCACTCCCGTCGGACTGTGTTACCTATCTAATTTCATCCACTACCTGGCACGGCGAGGGACAACGCATTGTTTAGTAGGCCGCATTTACCTAGTAATATGCGAAAGTGCTCATAGCGTGTGCAACGGACAGGAGTAAAAACTTGCTAAGTTTTTAGCCTTGAGTTAAAATATTCTTAGCACTGCCGCATCCCGTCGACGAGCGTCGAACGGACGACACTCTGCGCTCATTAACTAACCTTATTTGAATTGTTTCACAGATTTAGACAAGATTTTGTACAATCATATTTACCTTCCTACTACAACTATTTACTATTGACTACTGCATCACGCAAAGGCTATTAGAGTTACCTACATGACAGCGCTGCGGCATCGAGCGGAAGCCCTAGAAAACCATTGTATGTAACGCGAAGGCGCAGGCCCCGCATTGCGCCGGATGTGGTGACAGTCGCACACATGTTACGCAGTGTATTTTACAGACGCAAAATTGCATGGATATTCACGGCCATTTTTAACATTCTATTCGCGTTCAACAAATATTTTTTAAATGCGTTACGACATCCAATTAGAGTTGATATGAATCCTTGTGTAACACTATTACATTTTAAATAGTGTTATTATGCCATGTAGTGCTGGCGGAGAAAATTTTGCACACCTGCCTATCGCATGCCTTCATTTGTAATAGGTTTTTATACTGGCACGAATACTGAATTTGGTGCGCTTAGTGACGTTAGACGCCTCTTTACTCTGCAGCCACGACAACGAGGGCGCTTCCAGCTGGCTTCTCCAGTGCAAACCGCATCGAATGGCTGCGACGACGAGCGCGCGTGCGCAGCCATTCGCTGCGGTTCACCGCCTATATTTTGTCATGTCACTACAAACACAGTTACAATATTGCAAACGTTGGTGCATGTCAAAAATACTGCAACACGGCAACAATAGTGTCTATCTAAATAGTATGGTCTTACTGTAATCAATAAGTAGAGTGTATACGACATAAAGCTAAAGTTCTGCACTGTGAATATTTTCTATGTCATAGTCAAAACATATTCCTATTTATTCGTTATTGTGTTGTCCATTCACACGGCGTGTCACACACACTACCTAAGGTCCCATTTGCTTGTGGCGCGGGCAGGTGCATGTGCCCCGTGGGAACAACCCTGTCATGGGCATCGACTTTCGGTCAGCCTAGTTTTGTCGTCGTGCCACCAGCGCAGCGGTCACACATTTGGCTACAGCAGAGCTGTCCAATGATATTACACTGGGCCATCGGTTATACTACACCTACATATATGATCAAACTCTGCCGTTGCTACTGGAATCTATAGAATTTAATAATCTTATGTTTGTTTAAATCATCTTCACAGATACCGTGTGGAACCCAAAATTCGTCAATGTTCCCTGAAAAAAGCGGAAACGATGGGTTCCCCGGAATTAAAGATACTCGGCTCTACACACCGAAATAATGTCTATTCACTTTCGCCTTGAAAAGGCCCAGGTTATAGTACAGGGAACAAGTCTGCAGGCAGGGAATTCCACTCCATAGCCGTTCGCCATATAAATTTGGGAGCGTAACGCTTCTTGCGAGCGAATCTTTGAAATATCCACAACATAGGGGTGGAACCCAAGACTAAGTCTAGTCCCCCGGGTGATGGAAAAGGGAAGGCGGAATTAAATCGTGTAATTCCGCGATATATCCTGTAAAACACCGATAAGCAGGAAACTTTACGGCGGTGTTCAAGGCTCTGCAGCTTCGCCTCCACTAATTTCGAGTACATGCAATTAAATAAGCTGATGAATATTATGTAGGCATAGCGAGTTGTGGCGTGGCGACACCGCGCCGTGGACCAACTGCTTACATGCGAGGGGCGAGTGTGGCGAAACAAACCCGCGAGTGGAAACACGGCGAGAACCACAGCACGGCGATAACTCGTTAATTGGCCATTAATGCGCACTACCTATGCTGTAAACCGGTAACGCGATGTTGCTGTTTTCACACTTCAGTACCTTTTTTTTTTTAGTATTTATCAAATTCCCTCGCGGCGCTGTTGTCGTTTGCGTTGCTCACTCCGGCTTACTCATTTTATTCACGGCGAATTCGATAAGAGCACGAAGTAAACAGTATTTCCATCAGACCGTAAATGTTTTTGCTGCTAAGGTGGTAGACAGCTAATCGCGCTTACAATGTCAGCCCGGCGGCGGCGGCGTGGCGGCGGTGGGCTGGCGACGGCGATACACAACATGCGCAGACGCGACTGGCGACGCTCGTCAAGCGCGGCCAGGTCGAGGCTCCTACACGAGAACTCGCCTAATAAGGAGGCAATTTCGAGTTCCTTTAGTAATATAAAAGAGGAGACGGCTTATTTAGGCTGGATCATTTATCATAGCATTGCGGATCCGAGCAGCATCATCAATCGTCGGTAATCACGGGTCGTTGCTTCGGCGAAATTCTCTCTATTGCGCATAGACGGACTCGAGCAGCGAGTGTATTTGAAGCGAGGGTATGTAGTCATCGTATTGTGGAGGTAGGCCGGGTGTTCGGCCGAGTCCAACGTGGAAGGTAGCTGCAGGCACTCGAGTCTGCGCTTCTTTCCATTGGAGCGCAGCGCCACACTCTAATAATATAAGTATTACCTACTTCACTTTTACAGCCCTATAGGTACTGACGTAAAGTTGTTAGCGTTTGAATTGTCATCGCTTCTATCGACTATCTTGAAATCGTTCCATGCTACGCCGAAGTTTCACTGAGGAACAAATGTGATAGAATAGATCGAGTCGTTTGATTCATGTAGAAAGGATGTCAACTGCCAGACGATGTAGTATAGAGATACGAATTGGAGAATGCCTCCGTCAATATCCGGGCGGGTGGCGGCATTCGTTCCCATACAAACGAGTATGCTGTAAACAAATGGCAGCGGAAACGTTTCGATCGCGCGGAGGAAAACGAAGCGAAAGGAAATAATATTTTATTTATTGTTCGAATTGACCATCAACCGTCTATCGACGATGTTTTGCAGCGCGACAAACGACATTGCTGTCGGGGCAAAGTCCATAACAATGCATTCGATCTCCTCGATGCCAGTGTTGTTGTATCTTTCGCGAATGTGTGTTTTTGATGTTATGTATGTATTGGCAAGATTGACAAAGTCTGCACGTGTGGCCTGTAACATGTATACCCCTTGGAAATTGCGACTGATATATGTAGGTACATGTTGCGCACGCTCGATACCTGCCAGTAGTCTCGGCGGGGTCGAGTCCCGCAGGGGTCGGTTTTGTCCGTAACTATTTTACTGTTCTATGTAATGATCTGCTGAAAATACCTTGTACAGGCGATAACACAAGACATGTGCGTAGAGGGGTAGATCTCAGTTAAGAGTGGTGTTTCTGATTGGGGCGATGCCAATTTGGTCAGGTTTTGTGTCACCATACCTACGTTTTTTATTTATCGCTAAACAGAGTCTTTTCTGCAAGTTCGGCTTAGTCTAATGTCATTAATGTTAAGATGAAACTTTCATGGAAAGCGAGGACAAAAATAATATGAGTAAAAGGAGTAAACATATACTGACGATCTTGACAGCTGTCTCAACAAACCCACAAATTCATTTAAGGGGCCACAAAGAGGCAATGTATAATTTTGTAACGAGGGGACTACGGGTTCCTTTCATTTCTGATTCAAAAAGTCTATTAATGAAGTTTTAAACTGCATCAAAGTGGGACAAACACTTGATAATGATGATAAAAACGTATGAGAGTGATCCGTTTTGCTCTTTCAAGTGAATTGTACCTGATATTTTAATAACAATAGCACTCACAATTATTCACACGCACTCTGAAGTCAAAATGTTATAACCAACTTCACTTTAAAGCTTGTAACCTACCTTATGCATTAAAGTATTTTTGTGGTTTACAATACTTTACCGAAAGTACTAAGATCTGAAGAAAACCTAATGCTATTTAAAAATTAATTACACAATCAATTGAGCAATAGAATGTACTGTACAGTGCTCCAGTGTTTAAATGACAAAGCCCATACATATGTATACATTTTGACTTTATTCAAATACTATCACCGCATACTATTTTGTTTTTCGTTTCTATTATTATGACACCTAGGTTTAGAATATCATTAAATGTGACATCGTTTAAATTCTTAACTGACCATTTGATCCTTGAGTACACGCTACGGCAATCAGTCTCGGGAAAAACGAGACATTAGAATTTTTTCAAATATCCATCATAGTATCTACTATGTTTGGATTACTAAAAGTTAATAAAAATTAACTTCATCAAATGTAATTAAAAAAAGTAATTTATTATAGAGAGGACTTTGTTACTGCCGTTCTTCAATCTCCACAGACTATTACTAAGGTCCACTCGACAGTGAATTAAGAATTAAGCGTATTATAGCAGATTAGCGTCTGTCTTTGATGACCAAACATGCGCAAGTGTCTGTCTCGAGCAGTTGTTCGTGATCCGTTTGTGTTTGAATAACGCAGCGGACCGGAAAGGAAATCCTTTTTGATTGAAACATATTTACATTTTCAAAGTGGTTCGTAATTAGAAGCGAAACCTTTATCAAAGGGGATTAGCGGTTGTCAGTGCAGGTAACAGAACACCGCCATAGAGTCGGCACAGCGCCTGCCCGGGCCGGTGCAGTTCACGGAAACCGGAGCCGCGCTAATGGTGTTTGCTCGCGACATTCGACTCCGTCGGTTCCTCGAAACGCCGCTCGCCGCTCGCCGCCTCATTCTTCACTTTAAACTATTCGTGCTGCGGGAATTTTCCGTTCGTCAAGGAATTCTTTAAAACTATAGAATTACCGCTCTGTGCGGTAAAACGTGTGTTTGTAGGTAGTCATAATTTGTGAACGCAGTGTCGTCCTCATAAACTCATAAAACACAGTATATTAGTATACTGGTTATTAATTTTATTTATGTCTACGGCCGTCTATTACTTCCTGCGCGCGTGGCGTATGCACGTTAATCACTAAGAATTTCGTCACGTTCCGTGGCCATTGCGATATTCAGTTTAAGTATGATTTCCCGGTTTTAAGTTGAGGGTCTCGCTTCAATTTGGCACAGCAGCCCACGAATCGGCGCAACCGACGCGGGTTCCGGTCGCAGTGGAACAATGAATGTTATCGGGAGGGAAGCGGGGTCGTTCAATAGACCGTTATTGTATTCGGAACGCATTCGATAGTTCTTCGTCGCGACTAAAACAGGACAATTTTTGATAATAGGTTAATCTGCAGTACCAAATGCGATCCTAGTGAGGCAATGCTTCGTTCATAAAACTCCTGCGTATCCTAACGCTGTGTCAAACTCAAGCGTGAGCAACGTCCGCGGTGACAGAGAGCACGAGACATGGTTCCCTCCTCTGCAGTCGGTAAAGTTGTAGGTAAACGAAAATGAGTTTAACATGATCAATTGTAAGTATCCTTTAATACAACGCTCTGAAATCCCGTAGCACTAAATACCACCAGTTGGTCAATAATGTTGACCTCGTAACAGGGCGCTGCGTGCGTAAAAAGCAACGACGAGTGCCAATCACGCAGCGGCATTGTTTTAGGCTACTTATTTTTTTGGATACGTCGTTGCTTGTACGTGCTGCAGACTGCTGCGTGATTGCGGATTCACAAAATATTCTTTATAAAAGATATCTGTAGTCATAAGGCAAATACGTAATACAGTAACACATGTGTAACACAGTAAGTATTCATCAGTGGACTTGAAGTGCCAGGAGGTGCTGTCAGCCGTCGGTTATTACTCCCACTTTGCACAGCACAGCACAGTACGTGCGTGCTACAGTTATAGGAACAGAGTAAATCTACAGTATGCACCTCTGTATTTGAGAGCACCAACACAACTCCGCTGCCGACAGTTATTACTTAATTATTTCAAACAAGCTACATTCCCGAGCCAATCGTTAACAATTGCATTTTTTTTGTTCAGCTCTGGCGCTCTAAGTAGGTATAGGTACATAGTTACTTTTGCCAAATGGATACAACAATGATTTATGATGTATAAGTATACTTCGTCAAAAAACTTCGAAAAGAAAGAAATTCTAGGAAAGATACAAAAGTACATACATACTAAAATGAATAATTAAACGTTTAACACACTGAGAGGAGGCAGGGTGCCTCTTATTGAATTTGGCTTTAAAAAAAAACGTAACGTATTGTGGAGAAGTAAAAATGTGTATCAACATGATATATGTATGTACGTGTGAGGTGATGTTTCCCGCTGAAGGACATTGTCTGTGGTTGTAAAACGAAGCAGTACTTTCATTGTTGAGAGGGCGGCAGGAGGGACGGTGGCGAAACAAGCGGCGGGTAGCGGGTGGCTTTCGTATCAATCGTTGCTATTCTCGAAACTGACTCTAATATAACACCCGTTCGGTGACACGGCCGCATTTTCTTGATTTTCAAAACGATACTAATCACTTTTATTTCTTTGTGCTCATGTCGACGTTTGTGTCTGATATTTCAAAACCAATTTTCCCTACTGTTGATATGTGCACATCTAAAAAATGGATATTTCGCTTTCATCGGGACGGTATACTTACAATATCAACACAATGTACGTAATCATTATCACTTATAGTGGACAAGCCGCCCTGATCTTTCCCTTGCAACCGGGCCGCGTCGCGTCGTGTGGACGGAATATTTGCGTTTCAGAGGCAAACAACTCTACATAGGATAATATTTTTACTTTCTCCACTAGTCCGGTTTGTGCAATATGTTAAGACGTCTTACAATCGGAGTAAGTACATAAGTAAGCGTAGTATTACTATTACATAATTCTTCTAAATACAGAGTGGGTGAGTTGTAACCCGTATGTTATTGCGCGTTTCGCGTTAGCACACTATACTAGTAAGCACATTATATCCATACACTCCCATATACATACAAATGAATGTACAACAAATACATTCTGACAGCTCAAATTACTGTTTACCGAGTAAAGTATGTATTTGTAAAGAGCGAAGGTGCATTGATGCTAGCTTAAACAGAATTGTTTGCGCCGCCGGTGATTATGGCCATTGTATGCTAACACCGGCGGGAAGGGTATGAGACGCGGAGGGAGTTTGGGGGGCAACGTGGCTAGTTGATATTTCCCTATTTATTTGAAACTCTACCTATATAAACTCTGTGAACTCAATTCGTATTCAAAGGTTATTTGAATACTACAAAAGATCTGGAGTAACGCGACCTTTCCGAAAATTAAACAGCAGGAATCACAAGTAATGGCTAATAATGTTACGAGGCGGCGTTACTGCAGGTCGACTCGTCGGTGCAAAGTGGTGGAGATGAACATGCTTTGCCTTGTTCAAGAGTGGTCTAATATGACGGTTCTTTTATATTCTGCTGCGACTAGTGAAAAGTGATGTTAGACACGGGGAAGTTGGGAATATTATTACGAGTCATTAGTTGAAGTATCTCTGTCAGGGGGCACCTTGGGCGAGAGGCCTACAGCCCCTGTCTTGTGGAAAACTGTAGGCCGAGCTCGAGCCCCTTTTCTACATCAGATGTTTTCGATAGGCCGTATATAGATCGTCTCGCCACGCCCTCGCAGCTCCGTGACCGCCGGCAATTGCTAGCAACATCTGAACGTCCTTTATATTGTAACGATTCCTGCATCTGCATTCAAATAATTCATACTTATTTATAAATGTTTAAAAGTACTTTTTACTTTTGCGATATATTGTACGTTACAAAATTCTTAAACGTCGAGAAGAAAAGAGGGTTTGTAAAAAAATATTATTCGTTTTTCGTAACCATTATGTTTCATTTAATGTTCGAAAAATATTTCAAAGGAAGTCGTGATTAAGTACTTTTGTTGGTTAGAGAATAGGGGACGAGCACCGACGTGGGGCCGTGGGGCGACGACGATCTCGCAGCCACAAGCGATGCGACGCGACTCGGGCGTGTCGTAATATCGGAGAACATCAAAGTAGAGCGAAGGCGACAAAGCAAAGCACGCTATAGGGAAATATCTATCGACAGTAAAACATTTAGGCCCCGCCGCCGCCGGTTACTAGCACCCACGCCCCGCCCCCTCTTCGCCCTTCGAGAAGAGGACAAAAGGCGGCAATTAAACGAGATGAGTGCATTTTTAGTTAGTGATGACAAATACTCGTTATTAATTGCGTTAGTTCGCAGAGCGGCGTTGGCGGGTGAGGGGACGTTAGTGTCCCCCGTGAAGCAGCTTATTTATTATACATAAACAGTTTTTGATAAGTAAGTATGATGTCATTGCCACATATGTCTAATAAATAATATAAATGTAGGCGTATACAGAATAAACGCATGAAATATTTGCAAATCCACAACTTTAAATTCATACTGTGTGTTTTGTAAGCACCGTTTGTATTTATTTATTTATTTGCATTCCATAATGTACATTACAGATGTTTTACATATATTGAGATCAAATCAGTGCCTCCAGTGAAAAACGGAATTAAACGAGTTATGCCTTTTTGTTTTTATTGCACCATTGGCTTCAGTGTGATCGATTACATAACATATCAATAGGACATCTCTCTAGAAGTCTCCTAGCGTCGTTTTTCTTATTGCACTAAGGGCATAACTCACTGTTTTTAAAGGCATAATTTTATCCATCGGGCATTTTTTACGAGTCTAAAGGTACAAGTAATCTCAACTCAAAAAATACATGCAGGTTTAACGACTAAGTACAGATAGATATATTTTTTCATAAAGACACTTTTCGTATTGTACGATAATGACTAGGAAAAAAATAGGACTAAAAGTGACTATTGCCTTATTCCACAGTGTACATAAAGTTATAACTGAGCATTCCGTTTGTTCCACTGGACAGGTTTGGCCGTACCCGCGACTATACCGTGTTGCTATTGGTTAATAGTTCGCAACAGAAAACTTGTCGTTTTATTTCTTTAATGATTTTATGTCTTTTATCAATGTGGTTAGTGTAGTGTTATTATAGCTATCGGACGGTCGCAGTTAAGGGAATAAGTCGAATAATGTCTTAAAGTTTGTTAATTTAAGTCGTGTTATTACCGTTAAGCATTCATAAACAAGGACACAACTTGAAAAAAGCTTAAAAAATATATAGAAAATGTGACTGAATGCTTAACTAATACCCATTAATTAAAGCTTAGATGTATACCTAAAGCTATAAATGTGATAAACCAATAATCAATAAAAGAATGGTTTTTTGCCTCTCCTGAAAAGTGTCGATTTTGAGTTATTCCCTTTTTCACTGGAGGCACTGAAATTATGGCCATAGTAGATTGCTTTTCTGTAAATTTAGTTTTAAATATTGTGCGTGAATAATGGAAAACATTACCTTCCTAAATAAATATCGTATCGTGTACTAACGGTTGTCAACATACATGTCATACAATATTGTGTAGGATACCTACACAATTTTGTATCGGTGTGATGGAGTCGGAAACACGTATTAGCACGGGCGGAAATGTCCGTTGGAACGACAGCCCGCACCGCGCCTCCACCACCTCGCACCGCTCGTCCTGGGGTCATTTAATTCATGTCGGTGGTTCTACGGTAGTGTATGATAAAAGGGATAAACTCTTTTTAAAATTAAAAGTCATAATAATTACTGTGTCTTTAACAGATTTAAAAAAAATGGAGGAGGTTTCATGTTCGGCTGTATGTATGTTTACCGATATCTCCGTCAATTACGGACCGATTTTGAAAATAGTTTTTTGTTTGAAAGGGCGCAAACTCGTGGTAGTCCCATTGTCACAAAGTCAGAATCTGATGAGGGCATCCCATGGAAATCGAACAAAATCGTAAACTTTTATAGGCATGTACTATGTTTTGTTGTAACTGTCACATATCAAAGGTTCTCGGATAGACGTGGACGTGCAAGATTCATCTTTCTATTTCTCGTAATGATATAAAGGGATGAGCAGACCTCGCACCTAGTGATGCTAAGCGCCTGTAATTGTCGAAAAAGCTTAGGATGGGTCTTTTTGAATAAAAGTATTTGACTTTAACTTAACGTCAACTCATCAGCACGAAGTAATGACTCTCGGAATCAAACATCTGAATGGAAACACTAAGACAATTCTCGTAATGTCTTTTCGCCGTATGGTCGGCGATTAAGACGTAGGTCATGTGGTCGGATAAGTACCTAATTTGTTTGGTTCTAAATCAAACAAAGTTAAAAAAAAATCAACCGACTTGAAAAATCATAAAAATGTATTACCTAAATAGCAAAAACTAACAAATTTCAGGTTGAATCCCAATCATTGTGGATACACGTAATACTTTGCATTTATTTTTATCTTATTCCATTTATGCGTATTATAATTTTTTATTAATCAATTTATCTACATTTGTGGTTTATTTACACAATTACAACGTGACAATTCTTGTCCAAACCTATTATTTATAATTCTAGTAAAAAATATTATTATTGGTATCTGCTACCAACTGATCGGTTTGAAATTTTACTTTAGCACTAAAAAAATATGAATACTTAAATATTTACAGCCAAGGAAAGAAAAACAAAGAAATACGTTAATGCTATACAGTAGGTTTGTACACTTAGAGGAGAGTTAAACATGAGCCTGAAAAGGGCTTTCGTTTGGTGAGGCACGAACTAGCCTAAATCACTTCAAGAAAGCGACCTGCTTCACGGTTTTCTATCGGTCACATTTCGGAGAGTGTGTGTACGAACTTTACATTTTTATTTCACCTTCACCATTCGTCTTCTTCTTCGGACTTCTAGAGGACTCAAAACACTCAATCCTTAATTGACTCACCATACGTTCGTATGGAGCGCTTTGCTTCATCCTGTCTGATGCGTACGGCAAACGACTGGAATTTGTTGTATGAATTTGCGTTTGTTGAACTCTACGATTAGGGGTTATTCAAGGCTAGAGTGTGTAGATCTTTACTTTTTTTATTAAAATAAATTTACAAAAACAATTTAAACATCTAAACATGGCGGCACAACAAAAACCTGAGTAGGTTTATCAATGCCGCAATTCATTCAAGGGAGCTCGTAACGGAGCCGACAAACCGTTTTGCTTACTTCTACCGTGCCTACGAGTTCTGTAAAATACTAAGAGGCCGTCGAAAAAAGATGCAAGTGAACAAGTAATTCTACCTTCGAAATAGTGTCGTTATTAATTCACAATAAGCAGTAAAAATATGCTGCACATACTACCTTTAACACCATGTATAATGTATATACTTTCTGGTTAAATAACTTATTTTGATCTAATTCTTGTTATCCACTGCAATGCACACAACACAATATTTTTTCATCTACTTAACTAACTTCGACATCATGGTGAAACTAAAGCTTGTAGAGATAATGTACATTTGGACTTCGGATCCTTAGAAATTGTTCACCCGTTTTCTGGAGAGCAAAGTCAAAGGCGCAAAGTCACGTCAGAATATGTTTATGAACAGGATAATCAGCTGTTTCCTCCCCAGTGTGTGTCAATATTTAATTTGCAAAATGTTGAGGTTGTAAACATCATCTAATTAATATCTTTCGTCTTCTTCGCGATTCTAAACACATCCTTTTAAAGTGCTTTTGCTTTTAGACACTAGAGCAGTAGTAGCAGTAGAATTCCTTGTGAAAGAGTTCGTCCGGGGAAGTACTGCCACATTACCTATTTCTGCCGCCAAGCAGTAATGTCAGCTATACGGTGTTCCGGTCTTGCAGGGTAAGGGTGCTAATGAAATTACAGGCACATGGGACTTGTCAACTTATGTCACAGGGTGACAGGCGCTGTGGCACTGCCCTTCAGATCTTTGCGATTTAAAGCTCTGAGTGGCATTGCAACTGTTGTGAACGAGGTATGGCTTACCATCAGGCGCACGACTTGTTCGTCCCGTCGCCTGATGGTAAGCGACACGTCTGTCCATAATAGTTGCAGTGCCACTCGGAGTTTTAAATCGCAAAGATTTCAGGGACGCCACCACTGCGCCCGATTCGTCTGCGATAATGCGTAGACTTTTCTCGGAACCATCGTTTCCATCCGCCACGCGATGTGACGGTAGCGACGCTGTGACTCTACTTATACGTAGTGTAGCTTATTCCTGAAGTTGAGTGGCCGGGCATATGGCCACTCAACTTAAATAACTACACGTTGTTTCGAATAGACCTTACGATTTTCCTAGCAAAATCTGCGTTGCACCTCCAAATCCTGGTGTGTTGGTCCAAATATCGATGTTTTGTTTCTGCCACAAGACTTTTTTTCTGCATCAGAGGACATCAACAACTTTACATGTGTTTTACTTTACAGTGGTATCAAGGAAATAATATCTTCCAGTCACCACAAACTAACATGATCCCTGTGACACTTCATTTAACGTTTGTTTAGAGATGAGGCAAAGTCGATAGATTGTTACCGTATTTGATTTCTGAAGCAAAGGTTTTTTATTCTAATCTAAGTGTGTTTGTGTGTTGTGTATGTGTGGAGGTCAAATACCTCCATCTCACCTGATGGAAAGTGACGATGAGGTCGACGATTTAGCATGCACATCTAAATAATGCCTATTCACTCTCACACTGAAAAGGTCCAACGTTCAGGGAACAAGTCTGCAGGTAGGGAGTTCCACTCCATAGCCGTTCACCATATAAATGTGGAAGCGTAATGCTTCGTGCGAATTTTTGGAATATCCACAACATAGGGGTGGAAGCCAAGCCTACGCCTAGTCCCCCGATGATGGAAAGGGAAAGGCGGAATTAAATCGTGTAATTCCATTGCACACTCTCCGTGATATATCCTGTAAAATACCGATCAGCAGGCAACTTTACAGCGGTGTTCAAGGCTCTATAGCTTCGCCTCTACTAAGTCCGAGTCACCTATAAGCCTTTTGGCACGCTTGTCAATTGAATCCAAGGTTGCCAATTGGTATATAGCAGAACCATCCCAAAGGTGGCAGCAGTACTCCATACACGACCGGACTTGTGCTTGTTACAGCTAAAGCAACTGTCCCGGTGTGAAGTAACGCCTCACCCTGGAAAGGATGCCAAGCTTCCTGGCTGCATTTTTGGCCATGGATTCAATGTATCTGCCGAAGTTCAGATTGGACGACAGGTCCATTACAAGTAACTGGAGACGGTCGGCTATCGATATGGATATATCACGAAAAATCGGAGTCAGCTCAAAGGGACTCCGTTTAGTGGGGAATAGCCACGCCTGCGTTTTGGTAGAGTTAAATTTGACAAGATTGGCATCGCCCCAATCAGAGACTGCTTTAAGCGTCAAATCTAAACGGCTAACCATGGACTCTCGACAAGACCGGATTTCCTCTCCACTGACCCTTGCATTAGTCAAGTACCTATCTACAACTGTGCTGTCATCAGCATACGCAAAGGTACCTGGAATTAACATATAATTGATATGCAACAGAAAGAGAGTCCATATGTTCGGAAAAGTAGCCTTCTAAGACCACTCGAATGGAACGTTCACTCAAGAAATCCGAGATCCAATTGCAAAGGTCAGTGGGAAGCCCATAACATGGAAGCATGCTTAAAAGGCTTGCGTGCTAGACCCTGTCAAAGGCTTTAGAAATGTCCAAAGACACTGCAAGTACTTCGCCTTGCTTTTCTATAGCCTCGCTCCATATGTGACAGGCATACACAAGAAGATCCCGGGTAGATCGCCTTCGTCGGAATACATACTGGCGATGATGACTGATGAGGTCATTGTCTTCAAAGTATGACAGGAGACGGTTCTTGAGTACACGTTCCATAGTCTTGCAGAGTATGGAAGTGACTGAGATAGGTCTATAGTTGACAGGGTCAGCTCTGCTTCCCTTTTTGGGCACAGGTTGCACGTTTGCAAGCTTCCACGACCTGGGAAGCTACTACACAATTACACTAGTCTCAAGTGAGAGGCTATACATATTCCCTCTTATATCTACAGTTTTATTGAAAGCATAAAACACACAACTATTTTATCAAATGCAATTTCATCATTATCATGATGATTTAGAACGTTGCAAAAAACATTAATTATTATATTAATTTATCGGTTTCAAAAAGTTATAACACTGACATGTCAATCCATTGCCTATGATTAAAATTCAGTGTTTAATAATGAATACTACATTACATTCATTGAATTATCGACTGTTTATCGATATACCTCATCGCTAGCAAATTCAGTGTAATGAAGTAACACTGTTGTAAAAATTAATGATATTTTGAAAAAAAAAAATGTTTCTTATAATAAACATTGATAATTATGGTTTTATTTTTACTGTAATTTAATGTATTTACTTAAACAGTAGTATTTTATGCAACCGTGAGGGGGTTCTTAAAGTCGGGTACCGTGTCTAAGTAATAGATGCGACATTTTAAGACCAACTTAATTATGTAATGATTGCATATAATACTATTTCTACGGGAAAATAAAGTAATGAAACACAACCAATACTTTAATGTATATTTTGTTAACAATCCACGACAATGAACTCAAACGAAAGCCAACGCTACAAATAAAAAAACCAAAGAGATAGAATGGAAGTGGCCAAGTACCTTTTATATTTTAAAGTATATTTTTTATATGTATAAAAGTTTATGGCCCAGTTGCAAGACCTTTAGGCCTATTTAACCAATCAGGAGCCAGTAGAGCGTTTGACTATCGTCATATTTGATAAATTAATTAGCAAAAATACGACGTTCTTTTTTTGAAACTTTATAGTTCTGTCTACAGATTATTATATTATATATATTATGTGTACAGAAATTTTTCAGTTGAGTGGCGAGTACCATAGATCATACAATTTTGATTCAGAACTGTAAAGAGAGCCTTTGTTATATGGTTAATGAAATTATAATTGACAGACTAAAGTAGATATAAGATTAGAAAAAAGCCATTAATTTAAAAGCGAGGTATAAAAATAGTTTATAAAATACGTAAACTAGTGCATGTCGTTATAAAGTTACTTATTTTGTAGATAATTTTAGCATCAGTAGATCCTTTCTTTCAATGGAGTCTCGAACTTCAGAGTGGTTCGCAAATCTTACTGAAACCGTCCAAGAAAAGAAAAATAAACATAATAAAAATCAATGCGTACAGCAAGCGCCAAATTTGAATATAGGTAGGTATCTAACATTATACGCTGTAGCATTAATACTTGTTACATAAAGAGTTTTAACTAAGTATATATTTGGTTAATTCCAAGAAGCCGAAATAATAAAATTTATAGTATATTTTTATTTATATTATATGTTTTTGTCGTCTACGCATCTAGGTACAACAAATATATGATTATGATGACAGCGATGTCTTGTGACGCAAGTACCCCTTGGTTTCGTCCGACGCTCTTTACCTCCTAATTACAATATGACTGCGTTTTACCTCGGTCAACGCGTATCGGTGAAGCGATGTTTGCCATGATATCGTTCTCGAATACTGTGACATTCATATGCTAACTTGGGTTTAGAGCCACTGCTGCGCATGACCCACGTGACACCGCGTCATGCACTTACATGGATTCGTGCTTTTTTATATTTATTATTTAGTTAAATAAGACAGGGACATTGATGTAGAGTCGTGAACGCGTGAGCTCAGGATCAGCATCGGTCGGACCGTACTAATCCGTGCCAGCAGCGCGTTAAAGCGGCCCATTAACCGGCCTGGCGGTGCCGCGGCGCAGCGGCGCGTGCACTGAGGCATTAACGTATTTTCCAAATTGAAACGCCTCTCGTGCAAAATATTTACTTTGAATAAAAATAGGATTGACTTTAAAGATTCGGAATCCTTTGCGGCGGTCGGACTCGGTTTTGAACGCAAGTAGTTCCAGAGTCGCGCGAGTCGGACGGGTTCCCAGATCTTCATGAAATATTATAGAACCCGTTTACAAACGTTTACGCCAATAGGCCGCAGGAAAGGAAACCGGCCGCGACCCTTTTGCGGTTTCACTCGAAAAGATTTAACGAGGAACTGTATACTATTCCAGGCATAATACTCCCCGGACTGTGTTGCGGTGAGCCAGTTGCGAGTATTTTTATATCGGTACGTTTCTCATGCAAAAGTATATAGAAATATAAGTATTGTTGTTATTTAGTATTTTAGAAATTTATTTCGTAGCAGGCATTACATTTTAGTTTTCCTGTTGTACTTCCTATAAATCCAACGTGGTACTTATCTAAAAATGAAGTCACGACGACTAAACATGAAATTTAAATTTTGACAGATCTCATTACATACAGTACGATACGCCATTAATAGCACTCTAGCTCTTTTCAATTTGGACATTAGACCCCTTCTTATAACTGTATAGAGTTCAATTTAAATCTTGAATGTAAAGTGGAGCGTGCTGTTGGCTGTACCCGTTCACAGCATACTGTTTATTCACAGCGCTTGCGCAGAGCTAATTGACGCCATGTTTATCGCGAGAGCGACATAAAGCGCGAGGCACTGCTATTCTCGCATAGAGTATGTCGCGCGTAGAGCTCGTCGCTCTTGCGGAAGTCGCGCCCTATTGTGTACTAGCCCTAGTGATGCTCGTCCGTCTCGTCGACACGGGCTGTATTACTACCCAAAAGAATATAGAGAATTTCAACAAATCTCAACCTCTTAATAGACAACCCGGTAATACAATCTCCAAGAAAATCTAATACTAAGATCTGAAGATTTGCAAGTCGCATCACTATAAGAATAATAATAATAATAATAATAATAATAACAATGACGATGACGATGACGATGACGCTGACGATGACGGTGACGGTGACGGTGACGGTGACGGTGACGGTGACGGTGACGGTGACCGTGACGGTGACGGTGACGGTGACGGTGACGATGACGATGACGATGATAATAATATCTTTATTTATCTCCACAATACAAAACAAAGTAACCACACGAATGAGATTGCAGTAACACAAATGATTTTCCATTAAACATAATAATAAACTTTGTTGTACATCAATATATCATCATCACCACCATCATCACCATCTAATTGTTATATTTCAAGTAAATGTTTGGCTTAAAGTAACTATTTGACTTAAAAGTAGATAAGTATGAGAGCGACAATAATGATATTTGGATACATTTTTATTTGTCAAGTGGTAAAATATGCTGGACCATTATAAAAATGCATGGATTTTAAAGTTCCTTTGTCTGATTGATGTACAATGAAGTTTATAAAACTATTACTTAATACTTATTTAGATAGATTGCTTTACATGAATGAGAACGATTTAATCACTAGCGCTGAAATTGGTATTTAATTCGATTTTTTGCTAAAACCGTTGCACAGGTTACTTCATTGGAGTGTACACCAATCTGACAGGAGCCCCTTCTCACGTGTGCGAAGGGTGAAGGTGAGTTATTAACTTTTGTTATTAGGAGGCTTTTAGTTGAAGTGACACTAATGATAAGAAAAATTGAAACACATTTTGTATTCCCAAGAAAACATGTTTGTTTATAATAAATTGGAAAGTTACGATATGTATACGACGTGAAAGTTATTACAGTTTATCCTCGATGGGTAATATTGCGGTTTCACGAGTGTTTAATTTTTTTTCTTCTTTTCTTAAAATTAGGGCGACGTGGAACCGGCTCCCATGATTGAGAAATTGCCCACTTTTTTAATTTTTATTTATTACTGTGACGTAGTAAAGTAGTCTTTTTATGTGTAACACAGACTAAGCAATCATATTAAATAAATAATGCTTAGCAATCATGTAATAACATAAAAGTTATTGAAAGGGACACATTTTTGGAGGTTATCTGAAAACGACCCTATAACTGATAAAACTGAGATGGGTCTATAACTGTTAACGCTGGTTTTGTCCCCACTTTTGTATACAGGGTGAATCAAAGATTTTTTGAAAACCTCAGGGAATGTACCGTTCATAAGAGATATATTACAAATTACAAATGTGATAAGTTACAAATGTAAGTAATAGGGGGAACAAGCGTATTCTTATATTGAACAAGTAGATTAGGTGATATTTGATCCCAGCCAATAGCAAAATCGAGATTCAGAGTCATTATAAGCGATTCAATTTCATCATTGTCAGTTGGAAGCAAAACCATAGACTGCACTTGAGACGTTGGAACTCTAGGAAAATGAAGATGCAGAAGCTCTGAAGTTATTTTCTTAGCTAGTGAACGACCAATGTTAGCAAAAATTTTTTTTATGTCGTTAGTAGTTTGGTTGTTATTGATTAAATACGATGCAGAATTTTTAGTTTTATGTCTATTTGTTATATTATTAATGGCTTGCCATAGTTTCTTATTATTAGATCCGGCTTTTCTTATTTCATTAAGTTCAAATTGTAGTTTTAGGTTACGTAGAATACAATTACAAAAGTTTCGGTATCTAATGTACGTGGTTCGTAATACAGCAATACAATTTTGGTATCTTTTGTTCTTAATGTGCAAATTATACCTGTTACGCATACATCTAAGTAAACCTGGTGTAATCCAGGGTTTAAAAATCAACTTGCGTCTGATGATTGGAATTTCAAATGTATTTCTCTGAATTGCCCACGGCATTAACGAAGTAAGTTTATTAGCTGCATTATTGACATCGCTGTATTCAAAGATAACACTAAAATCAATTTTTTCCAAGTAATTTTTTAGACTATCATGGTTAACTTTTTTTAAAGTACGGGATAAAGGCTGTGTAGCGTTACCATTCTGGAGGTAAAATAGACCTGTGTAGTGGTCAGTTAGCGTAGTATGGGCTATGAGGACACTCGCTTTAAGTTTCGATTTGATAAAAATGTTGTTCAAACAGGCGTTTCCATATGTAGGGAGCACGTGTGCCGCAAGGAGGTCATGGAAGGCCAGGAGATTCAAAAAATATGCAGAGTTTCGATCAGAGTTTGTGTATATGTCTATGTTTATGTCACCACATATAATAATATTTGGGAAGCTAGAGCAGACTGAGAGCAAGTCATCCAGTGATTGTAGAAAACACGAGAGGTTGGACTGAGCAGGAGGTCGATATATGGCAATTACTACAGTATGTTTAGAAATTTTTAATGTTACACAGCTTGCATCTCTAAAGTCGGGTTCTTCTACCAAGTACGTTAAATTACTTTTTACATATAGTACAACACCTTCATTTTGAGTAAAGTTGTTAGTCGTTAAGTGACAAATTATAACCAACTATGCTCTGTACAGTCATAACACGAGGAAGACAACATTCTGTTAAAACCATTAGATCCCAATTTATTTTTGGTTCGTTTTAAAATTGTCATGAATCCAGGCATATTTCGGTTTATACTACGAATATGTTGAGTAATAATCTTTAGGTTCTTATTAGAGTTTTTAATCAAAGACTGGCTTTGTTCAAGTCCAGCATACACAGCGTAAGAGAAAATAAGAGAATCTAAGTCATCAGCTAGCTGATCGAATGCAAGAACAGATGTGTGGCTGTGCAGTTAGAAGATGTGCCTGTAAGTAATATTTTATAAGAGACGTGATAATAGTGGCGTTTAGGAGCTATAAAAATAAACAACAATCGTCTTAATGGGTGAGTGTGGTAAATGAGTGTGCGATGAAGTGCAGTGTGAGTGATGATGTGTAGGACTATGATAAAACAATAAAAAATTAAATAACAAGATCAATTTACAGTGTAAACCCTTAGCTATACAAAAATTAATAACAGAGTTTTTAGTAACAAGTATTAGGAAATAGAAAACTAATCCGTGTTCATAAAAGACTAGTCATTGATTATTTTGCAATGTTTTAGCAGACGAGATTCATTTTCGATGCGGATTGATGGAGAACCTTCTATCTTGCGAATATATACCTGGCCATTGTAAGTCATTGTAAGAAGTGGGGGTAGCCGTTGTCTTTAGATAGCTCGCGTGAGAGCTAATACAGTCTACTTATTGGTGCCGTAGGTTAAGTGCTCTGCTATGAAGACAGGTCTGGCCGGACCATCAATAAGAGCGACGTGTTTAGTTTTTAGTCTGGTTTTTTTATTGTACTCCCTTGACAGTTTGATCATAGCATCTTTGGAATAGGTACTCACAAAATCAACGACAATGGTAGCAGGCAAGTTAGTATTCCTTTTTTGTTTCATGCGGAAGATGTTGCTTATATCGGATTCCTTTATATCATTATTAATTAAAGTTCCTATCGTCAACACTGTTTCGCGCTAAATTTGTTTATTTTTCTCGTGAAGTTTGGGAATATTTCGCAATTCTATTGACCTTGCCCGTGCACCTCGTCCTAGGAGCTCGATCTTGCGTTCCAGTGATTTTATGTAATCCTTGTTTTCATCCATTTCGTTTAGCATTATATTAATTTTTTCAACCACCTGATCATATTTTTGTGATAAAAAATCAATAGATTTTTGAATTTCAGTGGACCGTTCCTTAATTTTCTAAACTACAGTTTTAAGTGACTCAAACTTTGAATCCTGTCGACGCTCCAAATCAGCAAACATGCTTTTTATTTCCTTCATAACTGATGCCATCGAGTTAGCCGATTCACCATTTGTTGATTTTTTGCGTTTTATTACATTTGAAAAATCATCTATAGACTGATTGTGTACAGTCTGTGGCGGAGTCCGTTGCATTTTTTTTAGGGTTAGATGTTGATATCAACGTACAATAAGTAGGTACTGAATTGATTCAGTTATTGTTTGCATAATAATTCAAAGCTTTGCGCCGTCGCCCCGCTCTCTGCGTCCATAGTGAACAATTCGTGTTTTCAAAGTTACTAATATCAGCGATTTATTATATTTAGAATTTGCTTTATCGACTAAGCGCGGCTCAGTGTCTTTAAAATATTTATTATGAAATCTGGAAATCTAGTGCCTACACCTGATGACATACACGATTGTCGCAAGACAAGTTTATATCGTAGTTTGTCGTGTTTCATGTCAAGACATTGCGCTTTGATCGCCTTTTACCTCGTAGTTATAGGAGTTAGTAATAGGTACATTCTTTTTTATTTGTACATAAGCATAATTCGAACAAATGACAACGACACTTATAAACGACTTATTTGTTTTAGGTACCTATGGAGTCAAGCATTAAACATTTTATAATGACCCGGGACTTGAGGTTCAAAGTCGATTTCACATATCATATAAAACCACCGTGGCATGAGTGCACAAGGGCATGTTCCAAGCGGAGGGAGCGGAGGGCGCCGGGGGCGAGGGTAGTCGTGCAAACATCACACGGTCATGAGTTCCCCGTTATGTGCACGGAGCCTTTGCCGTTGCCGGACTTTGTGGAAATTTCCTCTCTCACGGGAAATACCGCGCCAACTTCGTAAATTTATTGACATTCGATTACGGATACAAGCATATCTTAGTACCTATGTTATGTTATCTATTGTTTATAATATTATATTATTATTATTTTGATATAAATTTGTTTTTGATATTCGGCAACATTTCAAGTAATAGGTAACTTTCACAATGAAATGTGCAGCAAACTCTTCGTACGTACTTGAGTTATATTATAAGTTTCGTGTGTATGATATCCGTTGGATATGCACATTCGGTAACTATTAAACAGTTTCCTTCCGGATCCCTTGGAATCGAGATCCGCGTGCCGGCGTGCCTCTGAGCCCCGCGTTCGCGGACGCATCTGTGCCCGCGTCTTTGATATGTCTATCACGTAATATCACGTCATAACTACACAGTATATCGTGTGTGGCGCAAACTGGAGCTAATGCGGACGGGTATCTGAGCAGGAGTAAAACAGTGCAAAGTGACAATGTGTGACATTGTCTACTTATTATACCTACAAAACCTATAAGTTACTTGCGCGTCTCGGAACATGTGTGCTAAATAATGTTGAAAAGAGAAGCTTTTAAAATGTTAACTTCGCGAAGGGGGGTTCCACTTCCTACATTTTATTGTACGATACGAAACGTTACGGCGCTTAATAGCGCTATTAAATTAACGAGTTATCATTACTGCAGCGGCGAGCTTTACGACCCAATAGCGCCGCGCGCCGCCGTTTCGTTCGCTCGCAATGTAACCCATAAAGGATGTTTGGAGCGACGCAAAGAACGCGCGCGACGACGCGACTGTCCGCGGTTGACTCTACATTAGTGAAGAGCGTCAGTTTGGATCGGTACTAAATCAACATCAAGACGTGGGAGGTTTGTATAGCTGTATGGTGTAGATAATACTTATGCACGAGTGTATTTGTATTTGTACAGGGAGCGTGATGCGAAGCTCGGGCTCTGAGAGGCAGCGAGGCGAGCCGGGCAAGTTGTCGCGGTAGCGCGGTGACACGGCGGCGTCCATCGCGCGCCCATCGCCTATAAATAAGCCTAGCACAGTTCTCAGCCGCGCCTCGGCGCTCGCTCGCTCGCTCGCTCAGGCGACATCTTCAACTTTTTGTGCGTCGGCGAGTTGACGCGTATGTAATGTATTAAGGAAGAATCGCTAGCCTTGTCTTAGGAAGGCAAAAATGTTGGTTTATTTGTAAAATTATACTGTGTATATTATAAAAAAACACTTATCATTATCACTTGAAAGTGAAGAAACACACATTCAGTTCACAAGAAAGAACATCTACTTTAGCATGGTAGGTAGCGTACCTACTTCACGATTCGACGACGATACGTAGCACTAACTTAGGCACAAAATACCTATTCTGTGCCCTAGTGGCTGTGACAGGTCGAGTTAGTGCGTCCTCAGCGCGAGCGCGTGCGATAATTTATCTCGATTAGATAACTTTGAATTGTTTCATTCCCACAATGAGTAACGATTGTCTATAAACATATGCACCTTATAATATCTTATTGTTGTTATTTATGTATGCTGGAAAAGTCCAGTGCTCTAATTTACTTTAGAGCCATGAAACCATGAGTGTTTAGTACCGGAATATGACGTCGCCGAAGTATGCCGCCGAAGTCAATTCCATATGTTCATACGCTAATTAGTAGTCGGTATAAATAAAAAACCCGTTAAAAAAATATCGAACTGATAACATAGCAGCTGTGGCTGTGGCGGCGGCGGTGGGGCCGCGAGGCCGCGGGGCCGCGCACCATTGACCTTTATGGGTATTTTTATCGCCGCCGGGAGATAGAGCGCGCCGCGCCCGTCCGTCCGCCTTTCACGGCAAACGATAGCGAGCCTCTAACCAGAACAACATGGTACGGTTTAGGGAATCCGTATTGCTATAGAGAATCCATGAAAAATGTATTTTTTTAGAATAGCAAGTCAGAAGTTTGTATCGTTATCATGTCACTCACAGTTCATCCTACATACTCACATTCATTTTTGTGGCTGTGGGCAAGCTTCACTTTCATCGCCATTTTGGTCATCTCCATCCATTGCTTTCCATTGGTTACGAACCCTCAAAATCTATCGCTTGACACACCTCATCTTCAATCGTCCTTTTTAATATCTTCTACACATCACAGATTTCCGCGCTATAATTTGTTCGATGTCGCACACTTTTTCCAACTCTTTTGATTACTTTTCTCCATTAATTACTTGAATTCGAGCTCTAAATTAGATTTTTCACATTTTCGACACATTTTCGTGTGTCTATTACCTTCCCGTTACTATGGTGATTGTTGCTTCCGACATGGGCCTATTGAGCTTTTCTGAATTATATCTTTCGCTAATAGCCTCATTTCGGCCTGGCCTCTTAGAATTCTTTTGGTCTGAATTTGAAATTTTTAACATTTTGCCAAATTGCTACAAAAGCTCATCACGCGCCTAAGAACGGACATTCTAGGATCGGGAGTAACTACGAGAACACTAACTATATTACTATACCCTAACTGAATCTTCATCAACCGCAAGAACTTTGCTAGAAGATAAATTAACGTACCAAACTTATCTGCACCCTTCGGCCCGTCTTCCACTGGTTCTGCGAGCCTCATCACTGCGCGCCTCTTCACCGCGTGCCTGATCCGCCATATCTGGTTCTGCGCGACGCATTGCTGCGCGCTCATTCACGGCGCGCCTCGCCGACTTTTGCAGCTCGACACTACACACTCCTCAAAAACAATCCCGTTAACTGTGTTTTTCTAAATTTGTGATCAAATTAAAAAAAAATGTTTCTTGGCTTACCATTCTTTCATTCCATTCTTTATTTCTGTCGTTACACCACAAGTTGTTATCTAACTTTCTAAACTCGCTTTAGCGACGTTTTAATGTTCAGATCAGTAATCGATCATGACACATGATATAGAAAAATCAATTTGGAAAATGAATGAAATGAATCTTACTTATGCTATAGGATAATTTATTAACTTAATTTAATTAGTAAACAGATAAGAAGTGCGCCGCGCCATGTGGTATATGCTCTTCCGCCGACCGACGTCCTTCGGCTTTCGTGACAAAAGCAGGGCTGCTCTTGTCGGAAGGGTGGCTGGGCGTCTGGCTGGTCCCACCGCCGTGTCACCATCACTGACACCATCGTTACAATTCAAACGCCTATTTACATACATTCTAATCTAACGCGTACATAGCTCTGCCCCTTATCTATTAATTTTATAGAGTACACAGCCAATAAGAGTCGACAGCTAACTCTGGTGCACATCGGTTTGTTTGTTTATGACCAACACGTAGTGAACCACACCTCTAACCTTCATTTATTTATTTTATTTTTGAGAGCACAAACAGCTTGTATTACAATGTAATAGAAACTGTATTAAATAATTATAAGCAAAAACAGTTCCCTACTGATAAAAATACAATATAAATAATATCGAGTTCTTAGGTTTTCGCGATTGTTACACATAGGAAATGAAACTATTTTTCCGGATTTAAATCGCATATACATATAGTCACGGTTGACTGACCATGGGACCTGTAAAAGGCCCGAAACGTCGGGTTGTTTGAAAAAACAAATATATGCGATTTAAATCCGGAAAAATAGTTTCATTTCCTAAATATGTATAAAAAATATTAAAACTTTATATTAAACGGGATCATCAATCATCTTAAAATTCTATCTGTAGCTATAACAACGACACAAATCTATAAATTGTTCCATGTCTAACACACTATTATCATTACATAATAAATTGTTGCTGTCATCAAGCTGGCTGTCCTTTCCCTACACAACGCGTACCCACTCGTTCTTGTCTCATTAGTTACACGTGTATACACATAGTGGATAAAACTTGTATTTGCATGTCAAGAGTATAGCGCATTACCCGCACGTAAACATAGTAGAAGTATCACTGCTACGACGGCTGGCCTATAATCACTTTTTCAATACATATTTTTTATTATTTCTCAGGTAATGTACCTAACATTGTAAAGGCTACCAGCAATTTATAGCCGAATCAAATATTTCGGTCCATATTGTATTGAGACAATCATCAAGTAGGTACGTACGGGAACCGAATGCCTGCTCGTTGTAAAAGTTAGAGTACATTCATGGGCAGGCAGTTAAGTTAAGTTAAGCTTACCACCAGGCGCACGACTTGTTCGGCCCGTCTCACTTGAAATTATACAATATATTCATTATTAGCGGATCGCTGAAGGTTACTTTACTACACGGTTCTCAAAAGCAGAGAAATTATTTAGTTTGAGGGTGTGCAGGGGAGGGCGGTGCGAGGGGAGCACAGGTTTTGTTCCTGGTACTTCCATTGCCCGGTCTTTGTACCGTGTATAACGCGCGTCACCGCCGCTGCGCACCGCGGGGAACTCTTGAACCGCACTCACTGGGGCTGCAACCGTGACAAATAAACAAAATATCCCACCCTTGACGAGAGACAAAGAAATTAAGATTTGACTGTGAGAAACTTACGCAGATAGGACAAAGTGTTGAACACATGAGTCTTTGAACGAATGGCCCCTCTTTTGAAGGGGTTAAATTTTGCATTACGCCAGCTGCGTCGAAGCTTCTTGAATACATTTTCGTCGACGTCAGGGGTATTTTGCGTTAAGGTACGATGATGTTCACATTAAATACTCCTTTATCCAAATACTTAAACTGAGAAGGGAGTATGTACACAAAACGCCGGAATTGCAGCCACGTTGGTGTATATCGGGAAACCTTTAAACTGTTCCCCGCCGAGCAGCCGACCGTCCCACCCCCCGCCGCCGCCGCCTCCCACCGCCGCTCGCGTCCGCGCGGGATGTTGCGATAAACATCTGGAGCGACGCGCTGCGAGGGCGGCGGGGCGGTGCGGGGGGATGGCGACACTGCGCTCGTCTACGGCCCGTGGGCGCCACTTACACAGTCGTGACAGATGCCACTATCTCTATATTTTCGCCTCTGGACTATTTCTACTTACTGACTAATTTTAGCGGAGCGCCATCACGTCTCTAGGTGAGTAATAAAAATGCGACGAGCGACTCAGCTGGTCGCTTTAGCGATTTCACATGTAGGCCATAGTATTGCTCGATTGCGTGACGTGGAATTTAACTGCAACGTATAGTAGTGATTCTATTAAACGTATAGTTGGCGGCGGCGGTGTGGAGCCGCGTCGCCGTCGGCGCAGCGCGGAATAAATGGCGATGTTTACAGCCGCTCCCGCGTCTCGAACATACGCCCAAGCTTGCGCCCGTGCTGTAAACAAAACGCAACTCAGCATTTCTTGAAAACGCAAAGTAATGAAAAATAACTCGTAACAGCGTTACATTTCGTGTCATCGTCGTCGAAGACCAGAAATAACATATTCAGAATATTTTCACTTTCAGTAATGTACGTAAATAAAAATTACTTAGGAGGGATATTTTCCTCTCTAATGTTGATTTAAAAAAAAAGAAGTACTCCTCGATCAGAGAGGGCGGCGAGCAGCCGCTCGTTAAAAATTTGATACAGCATAAAAGAAATTGTTCAAATGTTGGCGTTGATAAAATTGGGAGATGAATATCGCTACTTGATGCGGAGTGACAGCAGACGGCGGAGGGGCACGGCGGGGCGCGGGGCGGGGGCCGGCCCGTAATGAAGTATTGAAAGCATTCAATAGCCCGCGCCTCGCGCCTGACGGGTTAATGTCGCTTCCAATGACCCCTTTTGCATGCCACGGCGCTGCTACACAAAAGTGGTACAACATTTTCAACTCAGGCTAGGGTTTTTAAACGCTACTAGATGCAACTGCTGGAGTCTCTGGCGGTATTCTCACAATTATAACTTAATAATTTCTCAAAGGAAGAAAAAATGTGGTGTAAAATTTTGTTATCACATTTGTTCTTAATTGTAGCGTTTTAAGTTAGTTTAAAAAATAAACGAAACCTAAATGCGTAGCTGAAGTTTTTACGCATATATTCGTAAACATAAAGTATATTCGTATTCCTAGTGGTCGCCGCGAGAATGTTGAATAGATCAGTGTTCTGAAAAACATGCCATCACCATATTTATGAGGCGGTTGTTTGCGTAGAGCGGACGGCGGACGAGTCGACGCGCGCGGCGGCGGCGGCGGCGGCGGCGGCGCGGTGCGTGGTCGGGATCGCGACTGGCCTCGCTTACTGAATATGCTATTGTATCGGTAGCGACATTAAGGTACAGCCGTAGGTGAAAGCTAAGCATGTCGACTGAATCGACTATACTTTACCATTTCTCAGATGTGGTACAACTACCATCAAAAATAACTATTATGTAATAAAATTATATAGATATATATATCAATATATAAATATCATATATCATATTATTATACACACTCCGCGAAGGACTGGTGCGCCTTCGGGCCCTCCGTTTATGTGGCGATAAAAAAGCGACGCCAAGTTCGCCGTATCACATGTTAAAATTGATTGGTTGGTTACGACGGTCTGAAGTTTGGCCGTGATAACATCTGGGAAGACGGCGGAATATTTTTTCTGCAAGGAGCGCGGTCAGGGCACGGGCGTGGCGCGGGCGGGTTACGGGCGTGCCACGGGCGGGGCATATGTTCATGATCGATCACCCCTACTCCACATTCTGTAAGGCGATCTGTTCTACACAGTCATAATCAGAGCATCCGCATCGCAGAATGCTCGTAAAGAGACGATCGCAAAAGGTAATCCGCGCGGCCGGTAGTGGTGGTGGCGCCCGGCGTTTGTAATTGTAATAAGTAGCAGTAGAGCTCCCTGTGAAGGGGTTCGTCCAGGGAAGTACTGCCACCTTACCTATTTCTGCCGCCAAGCAGTAATGTCAGCTATACGGTGTTCCGGTCTTGCAGGGTAAGGGTGCTAATGAAATTACAGGCACTTGAGACTTGTCAAATTACGTCACTGGGTGACGGGCGCAGTGGCAGTGCCCCTCAGATCTTTGCGATTTAAAGCTCTGTTACGGACAGGCGTGTAGCTTACCGTCAGGTGCACGCCTTGTTCGTCTCGTCACTTAATATTATAAAAAAAATTGATACCATATAAACAGCATGCAATGCGTGCCGATACCCGAGCCACACGGCCGCGCCGAGGACTGACCTCACGTTTAATGCTTTCGGACTCGGATATTGATTTCAAAACCATTTGAAGGAAACAATCGCTACCATTGGCATGTAAGTACTCACTCTGCTGATGATATGGCGGAAGTTTGTCAGCTTTTTATTGCTAATGCGAACTGTTTGCCGTGATACATATTTATATAGATAGCACGACGTTTTTACTACCACGATATCCATCTATTTTTTGTGAAAATACCCCACTAGTTTGCTACAAAGATCGTTCGATGCGTTTCGTTCGTCGTAAACTAAACTGGAACAGATTTGACTCCAGTCAGAACGAAGGAATTTTTCTTTGTTTGTCCGATGTTTGTATCAATAATAATAACTGGCCGTGATACTTATCTAAGTGGGATATCCATTAGGTAGAGAGTAAGCCTAGGGATACGCAATGTTCCGAAAAACGGGATCGCGCCCTGGACTGGAGCAGGAGCGTAGCCCGCAGCCGCAGCGCGCGCAAAGCGGCATAGCTATTGCACTGCGCTGCGCGCGACCAAGTATTGTTCAACCCGGCGAGCACGGCCCGCGCTCTCCTATAGGCATGTTTATAAGAAGTTTATGAATATGACCTATATTACGCTGCATAGAACTTTGTTACATTGAAAACAATAATCGACGTGTTCAATTTAATAAAATTTCATAAAAATCTTTTTTATTATAGCCGAAATTAGTTATCACTCCTTCATTTTTCATATTTGACACGAAATGATTTTGAAATATTTTGGATTGATTATGGAGATACAGATGTTTAATCATTAACGCGCATATTGAATTCTGAACACCGGCACCGTTGACAGTCGGGAAACGATTTTCGATGAGAGTTGAGGCAAAGATTTATTTATGTCCAATTTCTTTTTAAGTTGTTACCAAAACCATTAAGGGCAGAGGTTAAATCATAGTCTACCGAGGTGAACCATCGCATGACTTCACAATAGTGAACTTCTCTAGCATGCAAGCTTTCTCATCATTTCGTATTTTTAGATCCCTCCTTACATTTCCCTTCACCGTTAGAGCAAGTTATAATTAAGTAAACTAAAAACCCCAATTAGAGAGACTTATCGATGTAGGCTGATTCTGGGACTAGAACTCCTCTCTATATCTCACACAAATCTTTTTTTTTATTGAAATAGTAGTTGTTAGTTACTTTACCTACATATTTTGACTAATTTCATAATTGCAAATAACTAAACTGCTCCCGACGACTGTTTACTGGGAGTATGGAAGCAAACCATTAAGTTCAATGGGGTGCACTGAAGGAGCCTCCGCACGACGAACCTTACATTCGTTAATTGTACGCCCTTGTGCGCACACGGGACAACAATCGGCGAGTAGGTCTCATGCCGCTTGGCAAATCTTTTCATCACGATGCCAAGTATATGTCACAGATCTGACGTTATCACATGCGATATGCGCTGTTCTGATAAAATTCCTTGAAGGCGGTAATATCACTTGAATTTGTCAGATGGAAGTGGATATGTGTTACTGCAACGGCAGCCATTCTACGACGGCCGAAGAGCGCACGGCGCGGCCACCCACCGCGCGCCACTCGCTTCCTCGCCTCGTTTTCTATTCTCTTTCCGTTGGATTGGAAATAACACGTAAATTGGAAAATGATACCGGTACTTCAACGAATCCCACTACGATCGAGGAGCAAATACGACCGGTGGCTATGTTCGTGAAAGATTTTCATTAAAATCAACTCTGTAAGGAAAAAAGCAAGTCATGCCTACCTACAATCGTATCGTCATATTATAGAAGGAACACTTGAATGCCATACCTAGTAACAATAATGTAGTCTTTTTCCCACGACACGTCAACGCAACTTTCGAGGCTTTTTCATTAGGTTAGAGGAGACGAGCCGGATCCTACTAATCAGGTCTGTTGTTTTTGCGCCGCCGCGCGTCGGGGTGGTCTGCGACAAACACGCTCGCACCGACCACCGGCCGCGGCCGCCGCGCCTTCCTCGAACAGCCCGCGCGCCACGCAGGCCCCTCGCTACGTAAGTACCAGTAGAGTCAAAGCAAACACTGTACACTATGAATATGGCCTCATAAGACCACACCTTGCAACTGCTTTATGTATCGTCGACGAATTGTGCCCTGATGAAATATATTATCTATTTTTTATTATTTCGTCGTCGGCACTTTTCCATCATTTTTTTAAAATACTGAATAACGGGACAAACAAGTCGTGCACCTGGTGATAAGCGACACGCCTGTCCATAATAATTGCAGTGCCACTCAGAGCTCTAAAACGCAAACATTTGAGGTACACTGTCAGTTTGCTCGTCACTCTGCGGCATAAGTTGACAAGTCCCATGTGCCTGTAATTTCACCAGCACCCTTACTCTTTGTTAAACCGGAACGCACTAATGGTGACATTACTGCTTGGCGGTAGAAATAGGTAACGTGGCCGTACTTCCCTGGACGAACTCTTTCACAAGGAGCTCTACCGCTACTATCAAGTGCAGTGCGTAAATATAACGTAGTCTGCGAAAGTTATGTTTGGGAGTGTAAACAAGTCGAGGGCGAACATTTATTGCTTAGCTTGCGATTGTTCGCCGGAATTATGGTGATTATTGTAAAGGTGTAACAGGAGCTGCAAGCGGCGAGTCGCGGAGGAGCCATGCTGTATGAACTGCATTGTTTACAGGGCGTAGCTTCGGTCCTGGACAAATACATGCTTCTACTTGTACAATATTGTTTTTAAGCGTTACTGATTGCACTTTTTCCATTGTTCTCATTTTTCTAAAGTATGTCAACTTACTTAAAGGTCGCTCTCTTTGTCTTTTTTCTTTTTGTATAGTGTTTCGAGTACGGAAATACGCGTTGATATTGCTCAAAGCAAATTACAAGGAACGCATACACTAACTCAGTTGTGGGCGAAATGAATCGGGGCTTGTTAGCGTTCGGATGTTCTATGAAACTTTTCCAAGAAAAGGTTGGGTCACGTCATGAGTAAGACATGACAACGACCGGGACCTTCAAAAAGACCGGTTGATTTAAGCGAGCAAGTTTTGAGATAAGTCCGAAGCCATTGGGCAGTTAGGCCGTACTAAGCAAGCGGACAATGCCATGGCTTAATCTCCCGTAACTGACGTGATCCGGCTCAAGGCGAGGTCCGGTTCTTGTCGTCTTAGCGCTATCTCTGTAGCACCGGCGGGCAGCGCTCGCGAGTATTTCGACGCCTTCGTATGCAATATACTACAGTAAATGTTACCTTGTCGAAGAGGATGTCGTGTATACTTCACTATTGGAACTAAGATTTCTAGGCCTCGTTGGAATACAAAATGCTTTACTGCAACGAAATACAAATATTATTGCTGTACATAGAGACTTTAGCATTCAAAGCACGGTAATGTAAATACAAATAGCGGCTTTATGGTTAAATATCACTCTCCACCGGGCGTCACAGAATTTTGTTCTGCATTCAAACTAGAGATTATCTGACTCCAGCTTAAGACCCTTGCATTGGAATTTATTAACGATAAAATGAATTATTCTCGAGCTACGCCGATGGTGTCTTCCGCTCATAAAAGATTTGCATCTCGCGAATGCAGTTACGTAACTCGGTATTGTTTTGTGATTGGCAATGAAATGAGCGAATAACGGTTATTTAGGTAAATGATTTAAAGTTATTTATTATTTTCATCATTATATACTGTGAGTTTTTACATGGGACCTGAAAGTTTTATCTAGTTTAACGGGGAAACTAGAGATGGAGGTCACACGCAAATATATTGTACTATATTAAACTAGACGAAAACTTGTATTTTTAATCACTGGCGTGTCAATTGTCCGAACTAGTAAATCCGAAGACGGGTGGATACCTAACCTATATATAACCTAGTAACAAAGAAGCAGACAGCGGCGAGATAAAATGATTTATTTGATAAACGAACGCAGATATGTCGTAATATCGTAATGACTTACGTCGCATTCGCCGACCCTGCTGCTTATACTTGAGGTATACGATCAAGTGCGGGAGAAGCTTGACGGGTTTTGCATTTAAGCTGAACTTTATTTTGCTTGCGACCAGAACGGTTCAAAGCGTCAAGCGTGGTGTGCTCCTGCCTGTACATTGCAGCTGCACCGAGTTCTGCGAATGTTTATTTAGATCTGTCGACTTTACTAGCGATGTACTAGCTCTGTAACGTGTAAACATTAAAGGAAGTCCTTAAAAATCATGTATATCGATCTGAATTGTTCTTGAATGTACGTACCACAAAGCAAACCAATACTAGTAGGTGCTCCCGGTTAAAAATGATCGATTTGAAATTTAACAGTCCAATAAAAATTATGCCATACGACCACAATTCGGAGAACTACGACGTTCGCTAATAAAACGCCTAAATAATCATGTGTCACTTTGAGCAAAATGCAGTTGGTACTCAACCAATAAATCAGAATCAGAGAGAGAGAGAGAGAGAGAGAGAGAGAGAGAGAGAGGCGACGTGCTCTGCGCAATACACACACAGCCGTTCCACCCAAGGGGCATTGCCTGCTGCCTCCTGCCGGTGTGGTATTTATTATCTAGGCGTATCTATTGTTGAATGGTTCTTTTGCAGTATTGTCTGAGAAGTACTGTTTCTGACTCGTATGTATTATATACCAGCGCTTTCAATTGTTTCCAACTCTTGAACGAGATGGTAAGATACGAACACCGATCTTGTCTACACCGACGCGTTCGACATACGATTAATAACGAAAGCAGGAACTCTCGCGCTACGTATCTGTGCCAATGAAGGCATTTAATTTCATACGTGGCTGCAATAATGCAACGCATCGCGCTGTTTATTATTTATGGAATGTTTTCAAAAACATGTTTTGTCAGCTTCGAGTGATCGGAATGGAAAGCGAATCGCGAGTGGCGCCGATTTGCATGCCTTATCGCGTTGCCGCGAAGCGGGGAACGGAGAGCGGGGAGCGGGGAGCGGGTCATCCGAATGGATTTCAATGTTAAACTGTGATAGCAGCTGCTAATAACGCGCCCCCGCTACGACGCTCCATTCAACACAATTACATTTCTCGAAAAAAATCAACTATAACAAATGTATTGTTCCACGAGATTTGTTTCGTCACTGTTACAACAAATCATTGTTTCATTGACCTCTTTTATGTGTTCCGAACAAAAGGCTGCGCTTCGACTGCCGACTGGAAAGTTAAATAAAATTGTTTGGTGAAGCGAACTCAGCGCGAAATGCTCCGGCACGGGCATTGTTTGAGCTCTGTACCTGCGAATATTACTGAAAATCGAAGCAAGCGCGCGGCGGCCGTTAAACATTGCATCCAGTCCGAGGCCACGCGCGAGTGCCGGCTCGCCGAAATCTAATTTAAATTAATAAGTACACTCACTTCAATAGACTTTAGCTAAAAAGGCATCGTCAAGTTTCGAACATTACGTTGAACCTTCGTCGCCAAGACTCGTCTCTATTTAGGATGGTCCATGCGCTTATTCAGCCCCTACTCCAATCAGGCGGAGTCGGAGCGTGAAGCTTTACTAAGTAGAAAGTCGAATACAGCGCTGGTGGTGCGGTGTACGTGCTCAAGAGGCAGTCAGCCGGGCCCGTGCCGCCGCTCTTGCTAGGACTTATAACATATCACTTTATGTATGTCTTCATAAATGGTTAAGTTATGCGGCCGTGTGTTTTTATCACCAGAGAGGAGTAACGGGTGTTTGTTAAATGTATCGATGAGCATCGGAGAGCCATAGTGCCGAGGGTGAGATATAACGCCCCCTCTGCGCCCGCGCGGTCGCCGCCTCCACTTCAGTAACAGCGTTGCACAACGCGCACATGACAACCCAGGTCGCGCTGCAAATGAGTGCCGCAGACGTTTAATTGATTGGATTGTGATTACACGCTGTAACGATGTTCAATTTTATAGACCCGATTGATTGGACACTCTGCGTGTTACGTGCGTTCCGTTCACAAACGCCGCCCAACTGAATTCCAGTCCTCAACATTAGGAAGGTATACTCTTTTATTGCGCTATACATTATTTAGTTACTAGTAGAAACTCAATAATCTATTACTTTCAGCGACTGTCCATATTTTTGATGTTTGTAAGTATGAAAGTAATATGTAAAAATACTACTTAATTAAAGTAGATGTACTATAAAGCAGCTTAACACTAAAGAAGACTTAGAGTAGTGTACCACTACGTCATTAATTAGCGGAGCTGCAGCGGCACACGCGCGTGACTTGGCCGTGACACATCAAAGCAGCATTACCTTTGAGGGTTCTTAAATCTGCAATTAAATTTTATCTTTTGCGCCTTCCCTATAACATCACGTCAAATATTATCTCAGCGAGCTTTCCTATGGCGGCGGCGGAGGTTGGCGTTAATCTGGAGCGTAATTGAGGCGCGGACATCACACATGGTCGGCTTTATAGTAGCCATTAAACCGCAGGGCGCGGGCGCGGGCGCGGAAAAGGCGAGGGCCGCGGGAGGCGCTTTACATTTTAATTGCATTGTTAGTTGTAACGAGCAGGTTATCTCGCGCGGGATTAATGGCCGCGATAACGTAACGCGATTAGTCGCGTCCCGCTTCCACTCGCCGAACCTCGCCTGCCCGACCCCGCGCCCTCCCCGACTCCAGCTGTCACGATCCAATGTTTATGTTTTGTGTGCACTGCGAGTGCCACCATCGCTTCTCTATTGCTATCCACTCTAATTTTACACACGTTTCATTGGGCTCTTTTTGCTGTCTTCCGGGATTTTGTGTTGCAAAAAGTGGCATATTATTTTTGTCGCGAAATGGGAACTTAACACTTTGATGTTACCGACCGACCGGATCACGAGCCAATACTAAAGGCCACTGCGCAAATGCCTTTGTCTAGATGTGCACATCCCGAACAGGCACAAGCATTTAAAGCGAGGTTGGAAGCGTTGCCACTGTTATATTTTGATCCATTTCTGCTAAAAGCACATGGAGACTTCTTACACGTTCATACATTCATTGGCACGTTGTACCAATTTTGCTTATCTGCCATTTCCAAACATTGAAGAGTAGTCATTAAATCGTGTCTAACCACATGGTGTAACAGAGACGACGGGCGTTGATGTGTGCGGAGGATACAAAAAATGTTACAGACTGAACGCTACCGACGAAATGTAATTAGTAATCGACAGAGAGATGTTTGGATTAACGAGTCTTGCATTGCAGCAGTTGGTCCAATTTCTTCATTTCATTCAATAAACTTTCCCTCGGCGTACTATTGTGTGTTTATCGGTAGCAAAATACTCCATAATTTCAAATTCTACCTACCTAGTCCCGAGCGGCGACAGGCGACCCGCGATTACATCAAATATCTATTGATAGGAATGCGCTCGAATAAAAAATAAACAAAACATGTCAACGTCAAGGGGAAAAAGAGAACCGTGAAGCTGAATAGGCATTAAATGAAATCCGTGGGGTTGACGCTGCTGCGCCTGTGATTACAAACGACACTTTTGTGACTTTGTTGCCTAACTGGCTGACGTTACTCTTGGAAAACCCGTGAAATTAAGCCCTGGCATAGTACCTATATGTACTAGGTACTAGACACAAAAGTAAATCAAGGTGACGAACTGATGAATCTCCATTTTCCTATAGATGGTTTATGAAAGGTCAGGCTTTGGTAAGGGAGTAGCAGACAGGAAGATGTAGCAGCAGTTTGTTTCTGTACTGATAGGGATAAAAACATTAAAGATACACTTCACAAAATGTCGATCTTGTTCATATAGCACGTTTCCACACGCCTTCTAGAAGGCTTTAGCGAAACCTGATTCATCCCCGAGTTAGTCATCCTCAGAGGTGGAAAATTTCTTCAAATTTAAATGGACCACTAACGAAGTACCCTCTTTCCAACAAAAAAGAATCATCAAAATCGGTTCACAAATGCCAGAGTTATTGCGCAACATACATATAACAAAATACAGTCGAATTGAGAACTTCCTCCATTTTTGAAGTCGGTTAAAAATAGACGAGTGCTTGATCACTACTCCACACTGCACACTCTGGGCTAATCAAATAAACAATCACATAAAATGAGAGAGAATGCTTTTTATTACATTTTTTTTTAATTCTGTTGGTAGCGTTATCGGAGTTACTTGAGTAGATATTTAAAGGAACTACATAATTTAATCGTATGGTTGTATGACACTGCGAAGGTTTAGCTGTCGTGTGGCACAAACTAAGAAGTCATCATTAATGATCAACACTAGTGATTCTGTAATATCTCTCGAATAAAATAGTTATATGACGGTGCGTGGCATTAGTTTAAATCCTTCTGTGATCGGCTTTTGTATATTTGCTACTTAAGTAACGTATTGGTATCTAGTCTCGAGCAATTCCATAAGTTGAGAGGAACGGGTGCTTCTGGAATTATATTAGAAGGAAGTGACATTGCAAGTTCTGATTATCCACTCGACGAGAGTCGTCACTGGAGCGGGCGCGCGTGACAGACGGCGCGGCGATAATTCTCGCGACAGTGCGGCGAGAGCCGTCCGGACCTCTGGTGTTATTTAATTACAGACACATGTGTGTGTACCGCGCCTCCCCCGCCGCAATCACCTATGCCGCACCTCTCCTTGGGACTCGGGCAATATGCGCTGTCGTACAAAAAATATTCAGCGGATTAGACAGAAAAGGACCGCCTGGATGAACGCGTCTCGTTCGCACATAAGTGAAGAAAATTCCTTGCATATGTTTTAAAAAGCGTTAGTGTGACCTCATTAGTACAACGTTGAAGCCTCCGGGCAAGCATATTCGCTCTTATCGCAAGGGTTCTCCGTTTCTCTCTCTATGTCCACCAGATTGGACTGATCATCTGTCATCCAGTGACCCAGGTATTTAAATTTGAAAACTCTAGCGAGCTCACTGCCAAAAAAGAGGAAATTAGCGGTATAACGCCAAGTTCTTCAACCCAGCTTCAGCTGGCTTAAATACAAGGTGCTCACTTTTCTTTCATCCCTGAGCCCCTGGGCTCCAGCGTAGTTCTTACAAATCGTAAGTATCTTCCGGAAGGCATATATTGATAGGTTCAGCAGCACCATGTTATCGGCATAGCTGATATAACTGCCGAGCTCACCAATCAATGCGTTCAAATTCAAGTTGAAGAGTTTAGGCGACGTGAGACCCCTGCCGCACCCCACACCGCAACCTGTAATGTACTGATTACGATATCAAAACTCAAAAAGGCCAATAGCCTCAAACGGAAGATCTGTCTCATAACTCAACTTATGCCACAACACGTCATATAAGACCACATCGACTAAGGCATTGGACAAATCGAGGAAGCATGCATACATTGGCGTAATACCGAGGAGTTTGCTTGAGGCGAAACATGCGGACTCTGTAGAAAATTCAGGCTTGAACCCGAACTGTGTATCAAGAATTTTCAGGGGCTCAGTTTTTTTTATTGTTAACACACACACTCAACATAGCCCCGCACTAGGGAAACCCTGTGTCGCGGGTGCCATGTACACACACATAGACAACCACAAATTACATCCAAACCCACGAGAGAAATATTGTAGGCCATACAAATATTTCTCCCGGCCCGGGAATCGAACCTGGGACCTCTGCGTTGGCAGTCTCGCTCGTCCGCTCGGCCACGATCGAGACCGGCGATATAGGTCTATGGTTGTTTTTGACATATACATCCCCCGTTGTGTTATTTACAAGACATACCACCATCGTCTGCATCAAACCGTCAGGTAGGTCCAAGAGCCTCAAACTAATTTTTTTTTTCGATCCCTCGAAACAAACCTATTAAATGGTCATAAGGGTCTGTGAACCCGTAAATTCCATTGTTAATAAATATTTCATTTCATTTTAGATGTAGCACAAGAATCGCAAGCTGCATGACTCACCCCCGCGCCCCGGCCGGGACGCTCAGGGTGCTCGACTTAACTTAATTGATACTGGTTCTTCTGGCACCACTTCAATTGAGCCTTGAATTTGTTCAAAAAGTTGAAAGTTGCTCCGAGTTTCTTTGAACTATAAGATACGAAATGAGGTTATTCGACAGATAATCAAGTTGTCGACATAGCTAATAAGCAAGGTAGAATAAGCAAGTTGAAGTGACAGTGGGCTGGTCATATCTGTCGAAGAACCGGTAATCGATGCGAGGAAACGAGTTCTTGTGTGGAGACCGCGACACGGCAAACGTTGAGGCCAGATGGAGTGACGTTCTGCGAAAGGCTGCTGGGACCTGTAAAGCATATTATATACTGTACTACTGTGTACTACACCTAACTTTCCATTGTGAACATTTATTTCGCAGGTCGTCGACGACAAACTAGCACGAAATTCCTTCCTCCATTCGGTTCGGCGGTGCCGTGAGGGTGGCAGCAGCGGAAGCTCGAGTGTTATCGTAATCAGTCAAAGCAGCTCCCGTAATCCGACCGGGCGGGGAGCGCCACATCGGAGGGCTGGTAGCTAGGGGGCGTTAGGGTTCAGGAGTGTGTCACTAATTGATTGTGCTCGCTCCGACATCCATTCATAACAGAACGCTTCACGTCACGCGCAAGCCCTGCGCATTAACTAATCTTATATGTATAACCATATGCCATTCTGAGTGTGCCTCTGCTGTTATGTAGGAGCCTAGATCACTTCAGACTTTGTAATAATATCTTGAAATTTTCTTTCTTTTATCTTACTCTAGTGCCATTATTGGAGAATCCGCAACTCTTAAGAAACAGGTCTTTTAGCTAGTTCAAAGGTGGAAGCCACAGACATATATCTAAATAAACGGCGTATGCATAAAAACCAAGCGTGTCACATTTTTTGCATCTCCCATGACGTCTCAAGGGCTGTTTAGTGATGGGAAATCTACTTCGGCAATATAGCGATTGATTGAGTATTTAAAATAATGATTTTTAAGTATTTATTGAATATAAGTATTTAATTAAAATAAGACCAAAATAAGATAATCATTATCCTTTATTAAAACGCGTTTTGAAAAAGTGTTCATTCGTTCAAAAATTAAAGATTTGTAGTTCAATTTTTAATCGACTTTATTGGTTAGCGTAGGTACACTAACATTTTTGTTTTTGCAATAAAATGAGTTTATTATACATATAATTGTCTTTTTGTAACAGAAGATCTCGAATGCTATGCGAGTATTAAAATTATAAATTATAAATTGCTCAATAGCAGATAATTTTTCATTTAAATTTGGGTTACGTGGAAAACTAAAAAAAAAATCGTTATAGAATATTTTTATAACCTATTCTAAGGTCTTAAGAATTATCACCCTTTTCGTTCCTAAGACGATCAGAATCGAGAACTGTGTTGCATCAAGTGAACATGACTAATCGCAAAATTTTACCTAAACAATGAAGAAGCGACAGTATAACCGGAAGTAATACATTATATGAAAGTATCGCTCGTTCGATATTCATGGCCTACTAACGAAACACCACAAATGTGCCGCACCAAGTAAAAGTCGCAATCTATTACGAATCATCGGCATACACTAGTTAGCATATTTGTTTTCCCGAAATTTATGCAAAATGAAAATAATTGATTTTAAAATATATTACGCATATTCTGATTACAAAATTGACTTCACTATGTAAGGAAATATCCCTGTTTATTAATTCACTCAGAACTGTGGTTTTTTGCGGCTTCTAATGGCACAATTAGGCGTTGGCACGTTGTTCGATTGATGACGGCCGGGCGCGTTGCGCGCGTGCGCGCGTGCGTGCGTGCGCGCGTGCGTGCGTGCGCGCGTGCGTGCGCGCGTGCGTGCGTGCGTGCGTGTGTGTGTGTGTGCGAGTTACGTGTGCATGTGATCGTGTTTATCACTATCCACAACAATTAACAGACCACTTTTTAACTTCACAAGAGCGACGACTTCACGTTTTACTAACCTACAACTACAATAAATTGTTCTGTTTCACTGTAGTTTAGGCCGAGCAGCCATTCGGTCATGACTTTATTGCATTTTTAATTATTTAGGGAATAAATCCTCAAATTCAAATTTGCTTTATCGTATAAGTTCAAAGTCAAAGTCAAAGATTATTTATTCCATAGGTAAAATAAATTTACACTTGAAATCGTCACATTTAAGCTACTACTCGTTCACTACGCTGACCTCCCTGAGAAGAACGAGCAAGAAACTCTAGGGATTGCTCTTTTCAAATAAACTTAAATGCTATGGAATACACTTTGAATCAAATTTGTGTGGATTCTGGAGCCATGTCGTTTTTCCATACATCTTTATCTAACACGTAGTCTTCAATTTTGTAATATGATTTTTCGATCAAAATATTTTTAATGTAGTTTTTAAACTTAGGAAATGATAAACTTAATATATGCTCCGGAATCTTATTGTAAAAACGTATACAGTTCCCCATAAAAGAGTTGTTTACCTTGGTTAAACGAAATCGTGGTACCATGAGTTTGGACTTAGCTCTAAGGTTAATATTATGGATATCTTCTTTCTTATTGAAATTATGTAAACTTTTCTCTGAGAGATACCCGAGAGCCTAGACGGTACACAGAACGAATCGCTCGTTTTTGCAATACAAATATGGTTTGAATATCTGCCGCTTTACCCCACATGAGAATCCCGTAGGACATTATACTATGGAAGTAACTAAAGTAAACTAGTCTAGCAGTACTAACATCGGTAAGCTCACGTATTCTGCGGACTGCGTATGCAGCGGAGCTTAATCTGCTGGCCAGAGACGATATATGTGGAAACCACTGAAGTTTACTATCTAAGGTCACTCCCAAGAAGACTGCTTTATTAACAAGGTCTAACTTTTCTCCGTTTATTTCTATGCTTGGACTAGTCGATTTTACGTTAGGTAATTCAAATTTAACACATTTTGTCTTCTTGGCATTAAGCAATAAATTGTTAGTATTAAACAATAAACTACCTTAGAGAGGGTATCATTAATACGGTCATAGTTAATGTCATGTCTGTCTGTTTTAAAAATCAAGGATGTGTCATCAGCAAACAACACTATTTCGCAATGGTCCTTAACAAAGAATGGCAGATCATTAATATAAATCAGAAATAAGAAAGGTCCAAGTATTGAGCCCTGCGGAACACCCATTTTTACTGGAGAACCCAAAGAAGTCACTCCATTTATGTCTACTTTCTGAATTCTACAATCCAGGAGGCAATCAAAAAAAAAGGAGGGTAAAAACCCGATTTATAAAGGCAGTACTTATGTAATGACTTTTTCAGGCACACTATATCATGTCGTCTCTTACTATTAGTCAGGTTTACATCATAAGATATTAAAGAATGCTTTCTTAATACGGTGTGTAATATAAATAATTGGCGTATTGATAAAACCTGGCATGATTTGTACAGATCCGCCGTGGGGTGGAGTATAGACCTAAAAGTTACTACCTGATGATGAATAATACAGCGTTGAGCTCGTTCCATCTTGATTAAGTGCGATTTTGCAACACCACCTCAAGAAGTTACACAATATATAAATAAGCACTGACATAGTGCATAATGTACAATTTTAATAGTCTCAAAGTCTGCCTGTATGTTTCTAAGTGTCTAAACTAAATGACAAGATAAATAAAAAAAAAAACGAATTGTCTTGTACAACCTTCAAATGTTTGGTAACTGATGATGTTTTTATGCACGAATAAATAAGTTTTATTATCGAATTCTTAGGTTTTCGCGATTGTTACACATAGGAAATGACCTGTGACTCGTGACCATGGGACCTGTAAAGGGCCCGAAACGTCGGTTTCTTTGAAAATACAAATATACGCCACTTAAATCCGGAAAAATAATTTCATTTCCTATAAGGTTTATTATTTACTTCATTAGGTTGAGCAGTCGTATCTGAATAATCATTGCAATTACCTCCAGAGAAAAAGTACAGCAGGGACTGCTCGTGGCTCTTTTGTGGCGAAGCTATATTACATTATATATAATTATATTATATATGTACATACATATTAGTAAAACACTTTTGAAAATGTAATTTTCCATTGATTCGAATGAAATGAATTTTTCTCTTGACGTGGCTTGCTTTCGCAGCTGTTAATTTGTTTGCAACCGCATTGCCCAATTCGAAATTACCTTTGATAAGTGTTTTTTGCGTAAAAGGAGCTTCCATTTGTTGGCGAGTGAAAGGAACTCGCGGGCAGTAATTAGTGTTCTCGTTTCTTCCACTGCTGCACCGCAGCGCGGCCGCCACACGGCCGCACTGCCGCACTGCCGCATCGCCGCGGTTGCTGGTGATTTCATTGTTAGTTAGCTCCTCTAACTACAGAATGACAATGCGGTCACAGCACCGACGAAACTGCAATTGCACCGGTAGGCTTCGTCGGCAGAAATAATAATAACTGCAAATTTTGCAATCAATATTATCATTCTAAGTAAAAATAAAATAACAAATTATTACGTGTAGTCAATTCCTTTTGATAGGTTGTATTAAAATGTATTGGAAGAAAACCTTTGTGAAATTGTTCTTTCGACTTTTGTGCTCTTTCGTATCTCCCCTCGTGTGCGCTTTGTGCCCCGAGCAGGTACCTCATGCGCTTTACGGATTGCAAAAAATGTAAGTAATGGGGCTCACTTCCTTTCCCGTCTATATTTCACAGAATTTTTGTAAAAAAATTATGTTAGGTAACTAATCATCTTTATCTGTAAGGTACGTGATGCTAGTTATATTAGATAGTTACGTTTATAGACGAGTTAGCACGCTAATGTGAGTGAGAATTAGAGAGCGTCTGAGAGGATAATCTTGAATGGATGATTTTGCTGACCACGGAGCCTACTATGAGTCTATAAAGAATCAGCCTGGTTACATGCAGTTCGGTTTATGCGCTATAACTGAATTGTCTGAATTCGTACGAGTGTCATGACGTCCACAACGTTGAATGAATATTGCACAGCAAGGCGACTAGTTTACTCTTTAAACATTTAGAACTACTAAATACTAAAGCCAATTTGGTCATATGACATACAACTCTCGGACGCTCCAAAGGATGCTGAGCAATATACTCCGACAAATATTTACCAAATATGCCATGGATTATAAAAACAAAGAAGATCCACGAACAGTTAGGGAATAAATAGCCTCCTGTGGTGACACATACAAATCCGAGCTACAATATCACCCAGATCAACTTGTTTAGCAGCTTACCGTGTCTGAAAGTATACGACGACAACATTAAGGCATGACATCTTTGACCACAATAGTCAGCAAAATATCTGACTATACAATCTATTGGGCTAGGCTCCACTGCGAGTAGCACCCTTTTCATTACGATACCTAGACAAAGAGAGAGAGAGAGAGAGCGAGAGAGAGAGTTCATACATGTTGTGCTAACCCTACCTAGAGTGGGATAAGAACAGGAAGAAGAAGAGGACTACAACCATCGACATTATGATGTCGATGACTACACCATCTGTTTATAGCCAACAAGGCTGACTGCAGGATAAAGTAGATTTAAAAAAATTAAACTTACTTTTCAATCGACACCAAGTCAATAACCAAAATACTGAGGAATCAAAAATGTTATGTAACTAAAGTAAAGACGAAAACTTGTGACAAAAACTTGCCATTTTCCGAAAAAAATTTGTCACTAAGTACCTTTTTTTGAATAGCTTATTTTGGCAGCTCAGATGTTGAGTGGCATATCAAATGGCGTTATGACACGATTTTATTAAGAGAAAAAAAGGTGGACGACTTTGGAATATTGATATAATTATGCACTACTATTTCTATTTCTATTTCTATTTCTATTTCACTACGTATTACGTACACGTAGACGTTAACGAACACAAAATGGTTAACATAAATTGCATGGAAGGTGCTTTGTTTTTGCTCTAAACACTTTTCTCTGAAAGTTTACCTTCATTGTTGAGCATACAAAATATTGCGTTTCGTGTTTGAACATTTTTGTGTGTGATTTTCTGAAGACTTTTTATTCATCCAACGGCTTTGAAATATGACAATTCCCTTACAAGTGATTCAGTAATTGTGGTCATATGTGTAAGTTATATATAGTAAAACCTAGTTAAGCAATGGTGATTGAGAAGGCGGATTTGAGCGGACGGGACGGTTGAGCGCATGTCAAGCGACACGGGACAAACCTCGTAGCGAGCGCCTTAGGTACCTACGTCACGAATGCGACAATACACTCGTTCCTCGTGCGACGGCATCACAGCTGATCTCACTGAGTCAAGTTTGGGTTCGCGCAACGCAGATTTTGCTATGAAAATCGTAAGGTCTATTCGAAACAACGCAACGTGTAGTTGTTTAAGGGCATATGGCCACTCACCTTCAGGAATAAGCTACACTACGTATATGTAGAGTCACAGCGTCGCTACCGTCACATCGCGTGGCGGATGGAAACGATGGTTCCTAGAAAAGTCTACGCATTATCGCGGATGAATCGGGCACAGTGGCGATGGCGGCACCCCTGAAATCTTTGCGATTTAAAACTCCGAGTGGCACTGCAACTGTTATGGACAGACGTGTCGCTTACCATCAGGCGCACGACTTGTTCGTCCCCTCACTTGATATTATAAAAACAATATATGCAACATATATGTACAGTGGTATAGAATTAAGAACGCTTCATAATACGGTACCATTTTGATATTCCTGAAAAATATTGACTATAATGCTGGCTAGTACACATTCGGGGGTAACAAAATCTAAAATTAAATAAAGGACAATATTTAAAATACTGTTAAAACTAGAATTATTTTCATTTTATTTATGTAAACTGAAGCGGGATGGAGACTGGACAAACAATTAAGAACGAGGTAGGGACGTGACAGTGGTATTCCCAATATTTCAATAATTTGAGAAGTGGTATAGTTTAATTATTTTAACAACGATTTCTTAATAATATAGTGATGAATAAAAAAGGAATTGAATGTTTAGTAGCCTGTCCTCGGCTGTGGATAACAGCAAGGCAGCGCCGCGGCGTCGACTCTATTGACTTTTTGCAGTTTTCAAGTGAAAAAGAGTTCCATTCTTCTAAAAAGGCATCGTACAATTCGTTCACGTTACTGCACCGTCTGTTTGCTAATTTCTTTTTGACGTGACGCCAGAGATGCTCTGTTGGATTAAGGTCTGAGCTGTTCGGTGGCCGGTCCAACGCAGTTACCAGGTGACTGTTGAGGGATCTTCGAACAGAGGAGGCTGTATGTTTTGGGTCATTGTCATGCTGGAATGTCCAAATTACCAGGAGATTATCATCCACGTGCGGTGGCATACATTCTTCAAGGATGGTTTGTATTGGTATTGGTCTATATTACCTTGTATCAGCCTAGTAGGCCCTACGCCATAACCAGAAAAGCAACCCCAAATCTTAATGTTTCCACCACCGTGTTTCACCGTCTTTTTCGTATATTTTGGATTAAATGCCATATTCTTAGGTCGGTACGTACTGCTTGCTATCAGAGCATAGTCTGTTCATTTTAGTTTCATCCGAGAAAAGTAAGTACTACTTCCACTCTGTCTCTTTTCATATTTCCTTGCAAATGCAAGTCGGGCCTGTCTATGTAGCGGTGTCAATGTGGGTACCTTCCTTGTTGCTCTCCCAAATAAGTGTGCCTCCGCCAAATGTCTTCGAACGGTGCGCGCAGAGACTGCGCGAGGATTGTTCTCACCAATAACTCTCGCGCAGTCAAATTTCGTTTTTTTATTTGATTTAAGCCTTTGAATGGGTCCTGCTTAACGAGATTAACTATTCTTGAATATTCTCGTGAAGACGTTTTTTTTTCTTTAGGTTTAAGGGGATATTCAAAGTCATCTTGTGTGTTTTAAAATATTTCACGTCCTGGTACACCTTCGTATTTGAGCAAGGCAAATAACCTGCAATTTTCTGATATGACCACTTGCAACTCCGCAACTTTATTACAACTTCACTTGTAGCAGAGTCACAAGATTGATTTTTTCCCATTATTTTCTATAAATAATTGTGAAGAACGTTTTTAAACCAACAGTGCCGCGCAAAGGACATAATGTAATAAAATAATAATAATAATTCAAAATTAATCTTTTATGCCTCAATAAACTGCTGCCGCTGCGAGTTGCCCATGGCTGCGGCGAAGTTACGATACCGTTTCATAGAAATCTTCGTTACTTAAAAAAACGCGACTTGACTTGAAATGGATCAGAAAACGGAGTGATAAATTTAGTTCTCACATTGCAAAGGACAAAAAAACTCCAAATTCGTAATAGTTTGGCGGTACTTCGACGTACTCAATTGAATTTATAATTTGTATTTATAGTACTAGTAAGTAGTCCGTTTTAAAAATAATTAAACGATTATATTTAAACAGAAAATGGAAGCACTTATCAGAGGAAAATTTGGGAACTAGAGGGTTCGATTCAATAGAGATAGAGTGTCTGAGCCGAACATAATGGGGGAGATAATCCCCGCCCGACTACGCTGGCTAGGGCGTGCGGAAAGAATGTTAGAGGATTGAGCTGCCAAAAGAGCGTATTTGGGGCAACCGCCAAATACCTAAACGAGCTGAATGTGCCCGAATGCTCGGAATTGGCACAAGACCGAAAGAAATGGCCTACCTTGGTGTATGTAATATTCCGTTTTTATGTTACAGAAATTAATTAAGCAATTGTTTGTCATTTCTTACTAGTATTACAATTATGGCACAAGGTTGTTAACCATATCATAATTTAATAGCAATCAAGTAATCAATGAAAATAAAGAATTCGAATTTTTTTTATTTATACACGAAGAATAAAATCTAATATTGTTTTATTTACGTAGATATACGTATATTGTAAAGGCAGTTGCAAATGGTAGTTTTTAAATAGTTAAATTTGGCATTTTAAATGGGTATTACAAAAATATTTTCTACACCATTCGCAATAGCAATGTCATTTATATACATTTTATAATTTAATTATGTAGAGTCAGCCTACTCGTACATCGCCTGAGAAGTTCGTCATACTCAGGCGATGCGCCGGCGATGCGTATTATGCGACGTATACTCAATCTCAATGCGGATATCGATTTACTAACCGCATGCATGGTAGTTACCACATACCGGTCAACGGCTCTCGGTAAGTTTTTTACTTCGTTTTAAAGAGCATTGAAATAAAATCTGCCGCGACGGCGACCACGGCAGGAAGCGTCGTGTACGAACATTAATATGGTGGTAGAAACGCTTCTCGCAGCGAAGTTAATTAGAATAACCATTAGAATTAATTATAAAAGGATTAATTATAGGATAACAATAATATACGTGTGGCGCACTATAAGTTTCCGGAATGAATAAGAAAAAAATACTATAAACGGTCAGAAATAAATAAATAAATAACGCACACACTCAACATAGCCCCACACTAGGGAAACCCTGTGTCGCGGGTGCCATGGACACACACATAGACAACCACAAATTACACCCAAACTCACGAGAGAAATAAATGTAGGCCATACAAATATTTCTCCCGGTCCGGGAATCGAACCTGGGACCTCTGCGCAGGTTCGTTCGGCCGTTCGGCCTTTCGGCCACTGAGGCAGTAAAATGAATTTATTTTTTCTCAAAATATTCTCTGTTAGCGTCAATGCACTTTTTCATACGAATGAACCAATTTTGAAAACGTTTATGCCACTCCTCCGGGACAATCTCTGAAACATATTTTTCATACTTTTCGACAGCCTCTTCAGGTGATGAAAATTGTTAACCGCGTAACTGGTTCTTAATTTTTGGATATAAATAAAAGTCACAAGGTGCCTGGTCGGGACTGTATGCTGGATGGCTCAAAAGGTCATCGTTGTTCACCTTCAAAAATTCGTTTGTCTGTCTGGCCGTGTGATAATTGACATTAGCGTGGTGCAAAATGATACGGCGTTTACGGTTATTTTTACGGAGTTTGTCAATAACTTCCGGCAAACAAATGGTCGTGTGCCAATCACTATTCACGGTACTACGATTCTCTGAAGCAACAGTAGCCACGTGTCCAGTTTTATTAAAAAAATAAGCAATCATCCGCTTAGAGGCACTTTGCACGCGCGCCACTTTGGTTGGTTTCGGCTCATCTCGAAAGACCCATACGCTCGATTGCTGCTTTGTTTTGGGACTGTAACTATAAAAACATGTTTGGTCACCTGTTACTATGTTTCACACCAAATTTGACGCCCCTCCGTTGAATCTGGGGGGCTACTCTCGATCTCCGTCCGACATCTGTCCGAAACAATTATTGTCAAAATTGCCAAAAGCAGTTTGAAGCCGAGCGAAGCTCCACTGAGCTGTTAAATTACACTTAAAGTCGTAGAAAATCATACTATGAAAATTTTCACGAGTTAAATCCATGGTAATGCAGACAATCAATTTCTAAAATGACGCCACAATGTAAAAACAAGTGACAGTCAGATGAAACAAACTGTATTTTACAGCCAAAGAGTTCCATTTTCAAATGTTGTAATTACTTTATGAATATTGTTTATGTAAGTGGCCAGTTCCGGAAACTTATAGTGCGCCCTATGAAGAGCCGCTTTGTGCGCCCGATCCGGCGGAAAAGATAGCCTAATCAAGTGCCCCGCACCGTACTAGCATTGGTTACGAAAAAATTACTCTTGTGGTCTAGAGCACAGAGTGCACAGCGCAAATGTCGTGCGAGGCATCGAGGCATGCGCATGCGCGTGCCGGATGTCTGCCTGTACGCAACGTGCCGCCGCCGCCACCGCGGTTGGTCCTCACTAGTTTCGTTTCCACCAGGCAGGCATATCTACTTCGGGATGAAAAGCCGTCGATCTCATTTGGGTTACAATTTACGCGGAGTAGTAGGCACAATTCCGCAAACTAAATCGGTTCGATAAGAACGTTACAATTTCTAATGTACTCATTGAGTGGAAAATTATAATTGTTTCTCGTTTTATAATTAATATAACGATACGGTCGTGATGTGGAGATTGCGGCGAAAAATGCAATTAACCCAAAAAGCGGGTGAGATTAAGAAGCGAGCGAAGCGCCATACGCCACTCGTTCGGACACAACGAGCGCGCCGAGCCGCGGTCCGTCGCCGCCGCAGCCTGCGTATCAAATTCATCAACAACTCACGGCACGTCACGTCGTTCGCAATATCTATATCTGCTGCATCGTAGCTTGCAATTTTATCACAACACCAACGTAATTTCTTCGCAATACATTTTGTGTATATTACCTACTATTGCATCTGTACAGATTTTAATGCCTAGATCGATTTGGATGAATCTCCACAAGCTACAAAGACGTCAGCAAAAACTCACTATGACGGACAATAGCATCCATAATAGCCTTAGTTCACAAGGTTTGACGCGTTCCGAAAGGCGATTCGTCATAAGTATATTAAGTATTTATATAATTAATCCGTTGGTATAATTTATTCTCATTATTATTGACATTAAATTGGCGACGATAACACTAATTTTGTTTTATCACATAAAATTATAATACAAAGAAGAAGAAAGCGTATGTGGTGTAAATACAGAACGCATCTAAAACTAAACTTATTTTTTTCAAATTTTCATTATAATCACTTCAATTTCAATACTTTGGATTGAATTGTACTGTAATAAGTTGAAAGAAACGAAACATGAGCTAGTCTGAGTCGAGCGGTGATAAAAAACTGATTTGTTATAGTTCAATTGTTTTTCTTTCATCTACCATTATCCTTGCTATAGTGAGGTGAAAAGTTGTGTGTGCTCGGCAGCAAAGTTTTTTGTGTCTCGTGTCTTGATACACTTGGTTCGCTCGTGGATCTTAGAAGCCTTCGCTTGCTCAGGTTTCAACACAAGCACTCGCGCTATACTACAACTTTGCAGCCTTGCATAACAAATAACTGTTGTAGGGTTGCCAGTTTTCATGAAATTTTAAATAGTTATGTAGTTGTTGTGGAGTTCTGTAGACTGTTCACTAGGACTGTAATGTGGCCTGGAGAGTAGTGGTCTCCGCACTCAGCACACCTCCATACTCTTGCTTAGTGAGTTTAACGTTCAGAGTTCGAAAGAGTAAAAAACTAGTGGTAATAAATCCAGTTTTATAAATATAATACTTATTCCGGTTTTAACAATGTTTATGATCTTTAAAATGTTTATTGCACATCAGATTTTTGGTAACTGGTAAACAGCTCAAGAAAATAAGAAGAGAAGACGTGTTCGCTGCCGCGAATGACGATCGGGCAGCGAGAGACGATGGAACGAAACAAAATCAGAATGCGAGGCAAAAGAACTACGGACAATTGAAAATTTAAATTTAACGAGTGGCCAGGAACCGGAGAAAGGCGATAAAAAGGTGGGATAACGATGTAAGGAGGTCACACCATCGCAATATACCGGGGGGCCGAAGAAAAAAAATCATCCAGGATTTTTTTGGAAGTGTTGGGGTTAAAGTATGAAATTGCCGTTTTATTGCAATAGGTTCTTTGAATTTTCATAGAATCTTCATGGTTTGAGGTTTTCGAATGAAACTTTTTTCAAATGGTTTCTGTGATTTTTTTTTTAATTTGAAACATTTGAATCATCATCATCATTCAGCCATACGACGCCCACTGCTGGAATATCGAATATCGACTTTCAATTGTTTTTGTTATTCAATTTAGACAAGAAAGATGGATACTGCGAAAATTCGAGTGATTTTTGAATACGAGTTCCGACGCGGAACTAACGCGGCAGAAACAGCCCGCAATATCAATGCTGCGTTTGGAGAGGGGTCTACTAATGAACGCACCGTGCGATTTTGGTTTAAACGCTTTCGTGATGGAAATTTCGACTTAAAGAACGAGTCACGAGGAAGACCGCCCACACAGGTGAATAACGATGAATTAAGAGAGATAGTGGAAGCCGATCCTAGTCAAACTACCCAGGAATTAGCGGCATGGTTTAACGTTACCTTACCCACAATATTGACTCACTTGCGTCAAATCAATAAAATAAAAAAATACGAAAAATGGGTGCCTCATGATTTGACTGATCTGCAGAAAGAAACGCGTGTTGAAACTTGTGTTGCCTTGTTGAACCGGTACAGAAATGAAGGAATATTGGATCGAATTGTAACATGTGATGAAAAGTGGATTCTTTATGATAACCGGAAAAGAAAAATGCAATGGCTGACCCCAGGTCAAATGCCACAACAGTGTCCTAAAGCAAAACTTACCAATAAAAAGGTAATGGTAACTGTTTGGTGGTCTCAGCATGGTGTTATTCACTATAGTTTTCTCCGATCTGGTCAAGCAATAACGGCAGATGTCTATTGTGCTGAACTCCGAACCATGTTGACAAAACTAGCAGTAAAACAGCCCCGACTCATGAATCGATCTTCACAATTATTGCTCCACGACAACGCGAGTCCTCACACAGCACGAGAAACCATTTTGACCCTTCAGGAACTGCAGTTAGAAACCATTCGTCATCCTCCGTATTCACCAGACCTTGCTCCAACGGACTACCATTTTTTTCGTGATTTGGACAATTATCTACGTGACAAGAAGTTTTCTTCCCAGGAGGCAGTACAAAATGCTTTCACACAGTTTGTGCAGTCTAGATCGTCGGAGTTCTATCGCAGAGGCATTAATAACCTTCCCATTAGATGGCAGCAATGTATAGATAATAATGGCAACTATTTTGATTAAATAAATTTGTTAAAAATTTAAAAAATAAACAATTTAGATTTTCAGTACAAATCGGCAATTTCATACTTTAACCCCTATTATTAAGTTAAAGAGAAGGGATAATGGAAAGAGAATAAAGTAAGAACAATGATAATAGTTGGTATTTAATAGTAAGAATAGGATAGGTAATAGTAGTAAGTAATGGTAAGAGAAGGAAGGTAGCTAACTTGGTATGGCTATGATAATCAGAGAGAATTGGAAGTTTTAATGAAGACGCGTGAGACATTTAGATATGTGAATGATAAATAATGCTATTGGGTCGACTTCCCATTTCATACTACATTCACAAAAAAACCTTTCGTATTCCCGCAAATATCAAACCTTTCAAAATAGAGGAAAACCCTAACTAGAGTTGAAAGGAGTTTCTCACGAAGCCCCCGTTAGAGTTCACTTGTTTTGCTTGACAAATCCGTTGCTTATTCGATAAACGTATAGAGCGGTGTGCGTTATTTTGCAGGATAAACACCGCGTAAACGGTTCTATATCTAATGTATGCGCCACAGTTTATTCGGTAAGATTTATACTGCAAGAAACGTGTAGTACAGTGCCGTGTGACCGGGGGGATAGACGACAAATTTTTACGTAGGTCCTTATAACCGAATAAAAGACATCAACGACATCAAATTGAGGCGTCTTAGACATATGTATAATTATGGAGATAACATAATGGAAGTACCTAAACAAAATTAAATTACTGTTAAAATAGGGAAAACCAAAAAGGAACGAACCTGGTACGAAGTTTCAAAGTTGGAGTGGATGTACTAAGTACGATATGGCACCAACGATGCCGTTTCAATAGGTCTCCAAAGAATATAACGGACCATAGAATGCGTGACAGCTTTGCCGAGACGTCGGGGGTGACGAGCCGAGCTCAATACTTGAGGAAACTAGGACGCGTCTCCCGAGACGACTTCGTTGAATTGCTGACGAGTACACTGCTTATGCGCCGAGATGCAGGCATGTATGCCACAGTGGAGTTCGTGACCGCGTGTATACAGTTCTACTGTATTTACAATGTACGTTGCTCGACACAATGTGCATAGATTGCGGTGAGACGTCACGACACGGCCACGGTAATAATGCAAATGTTTATTGGTGCGGCAGCTCGTCGACACTGGCATATACGCCGCTGTATGCGCAGCGCAATATCCATCGGCGCGGCACTACCACAACCTCGGGCTTGCTTCATGGCGTTTCGATTAAAATAAAATATTATTGAGCTTTGCGTCCGAAGCGGAGTGCGACACGTGCATTTGTATAGATAAAAGGCTTCGTAAGTACATAGTAGGTGAGCATGGGCGCCGCGCCGCCAGCTGCGCCCGCTTTAATTAATTTTAAATAATGACCCAGCGCCGCGCGTAGCAACAGTTCATAAAACATACAAGACCTACCTGCTTTGCCTACACCTGAACCAATATTCGTTCGAGTATATGCCTCTCTTTAGGAAGACCTGTTTCCCAAATATTTTATTTCTGATACAGTAAGTAATTTGGTGAAACCGCACGCTGCACCGAATGCAGCGCGCAAATCGCGCTCGGCGTCTCGCGCTGTCCTCGATCGCAACTCATGACTCTGAGGAGTCATAATTCATCGAACGACGCAGCGTCGTCTGCAAAGAGTGCAGCTCGGCAGTGGTTCGTTCTGACGTGCGGGAGGGGCCGGCACTAATCGGTCACTTGGTAATACGACAGAGTGCAATTATCGCTGAAATGATGTAAAGCGAAATAATATAAGGCTCACACGGGCCGCGAGGAAGGTGGCCATACATTATTTCGAGTGGAGACGATGTTTAATTAAAGCGGTGGGTGACATTCACCGCGCGGCGTCTCTTAATTAGCGGTTGTCGATGGCAATCAGCTGATCGGCGCGTGCGTGTGTGCGTCCCTGACGCAGCGCGCACACAGGCACGCGGCAACTGCGATGGGCGGACGTTCGCACAGTTTGATAGCAGTTGGAGTGCGGATGTCATACCCATTCCGCGTTGCCGAGGGGGCCCTAAACGATTTCTACTCGCAACTTGTGAAACGTTCTTAGTCACAATTACACACGGACTTGATTCACAGGCTAATACAAAATCAATACTGGATATAGTTATTCCAGCTCGTCGTACACCACTACATCGCTGATCGTCGCCTTTTTCACCGCTCTATCAATAGGCCATGCGCGCACGTGCATGTCGCAGTCGCCGAGAATATAGCTCGCAAATTATTACACTACTAATGCCTAATGGGAACATCGGCGCTGTTGACGACGTGATTTTCTGCTCTGCTCGAACACTCATATTGCATTTCATGACCCATATAGGCTAAGGAAATAAAAATTTACTGAAGTAACGAGGTACAATAGGGGGGTAGGAAGATTCTGGGACCCACATGGGAGTACATTACATTGGATTGGCTGCACGCAACGGCGAGTCACAACGACCGTTGTTTTAGGAAGTTATATCGGGACTCTACTTAATTTTGTTTACACTTTGAAACGAAGACAATACACAATACGCAAACTTTCACTTACTGGTAGCACAAGCGCAGATGCACACGAATTACTTGCCGTCATTGCCGCTTTGCATCATTAATAATTCTGGCGTTTCCATATCGGCACGAGGGCACCGGGGTTCCGCGATCACTGAGGGCTGTACACGCGCAGTAATATCGATTCCGTCCAGATAACAAAATAGCAGCTAAATAACTCTGCATGGGCGATATTAAGGCCGTCAACGAGTCGTGTCCGAGGTGAGCGATTAGAAACCTGGCCGAATTAATGAGCATAGTCGCGGAACGCGCGTGGACAAAATTTTAAACTCGTTAAATGTCATTACTTTTATTTCCTCATTTTGTTAGAAGTGCTTTGTAAGCAAAATCCGTTGATTAACGAGCAAATAAAGATAATGCGTTGCATTTTAGAGTGGTCTAAAGTGGTGTACGCCCGACACTTGACCTAATAATAATAGCAATCACTTATTTCGAAACCAAATCCATAGATTGTTACTGATTTACAAAATGCTTAAGGGTTACTTACACAATACGAACACGGCAACTCAAAAACAAATACACATTGATAGCACTATGCGACGACAGCTTGCAGTATTGAAGTCGCATCCAATGCGCGAACATCGGCGAGTCCCAGCGTCCCAGTGTGCGTGCGCTAATGCTAATCTGTAGCTCATAGGCAAAGCAGCACTGCGCAATGCGCTCAGCAGGAGCCATCAGACCATCACTCACTTAATACTTCGAGTGCTGAGCAACTTTCTAAACAATTTCTACAACTTTGTCACGATTTTTAAGGCTATATATTCAGGCACCTTTACATTTATCAAAACAAATTCAAGTCATTGGGTGACCTTTAGAGCGTTTACTGGGGCTTATTTTTACCTCCCCCACTCTGCTGTAGATATCGTATCGGTTTAAAAATGTCAAAATACTTTACCATCGCAGTCAACCGTGACCATGGGACCTCAAAAGGCCCGAAATGTTGGATTATACGAAAAATAGTTTCATTACGTACTCCACCTAACACGTACGTTATTGGTATTTCTGTAAGTGGAACAAGAAACTGACTATTCGGTTGTTATGCCGCAGCACCTTTATGTCGTCAAATAGGTACACAGATGATTCGGTTGGCATATTTCCACCTTCGCCATTGACGGACGCAGGCATGGACAGACACGGATGATCCAGTTACGTAATTGAATGCACTGCAAGCTCATCTGTCATACAAGCCAAAGTTTCTTCACGTTTACCTAAGTGTACAGTCAAGAGCACATCACGCTTGACACTGCGGATTTTGGACCGTAGTTATCTTAAGCGGCGTAGAGTTAAATATAAATCTTAAGTGTCAAGTTCGGTGCTCGTGGCCCTGTACATTGTGTGTGTCGATCGCGTAGTAGGTATATGGGTGGTACTTACGCGTTGCGATGCGTAACAGCCGTTATAACCGGATGAGAAAACCTACGAGTGGTTAAACCACCGCGCCGCCGCCGCGTCGCGCGGTCGCGGCCGGCCGCGCCGTGGGCGGCCTCGAGCGCCGAACGGTGGAAAGCGTTGCACAGAGCCAAAATCATAATCTGTTCAGCGTCAATCCATCCATAATCGTTTTATTTATTTGCTTAATAAGAAATAGAAAAAACAAATATTTTCTATTTATTTTGTTGTACAAAAAATAAACAGATTTTCTGTGTCTTACTTGGCATAGCGTCTGACACGGTTTGCTGGAAGACGTTCATTCGAATCCAGAGATAGCGATATATTTATTTGTAAGCATACACGGTAAATACAGTTTACATGTTTAAGATTACACTTGTGGTTCAGCGTATTTTTTTATTAGTAACTGGCATACGATTGTTAATAGCAAACATCATACATTGTTCGCATTTATTACACATAGTCATATTACTTATATAATTAAATCATATCGTATTACATTATAAAATGAAAATTTTTTCATTAAATAATATAATTAAAGAAAAATTATGATTTAATAAAAAAGTGGAACGCATGTCAAAGCAATAAAAAAGTAGAGAGTCGCAGGCTCCTAAATTTAAATGACATAAACTCATTTACATTATGAAAACAATTTGTCACAAGCAATTCAAATAGTATTTTCTTAAATCTAGACGTAGGTAACATTTTTATACCGTCAGGTAATACATTATACATATAATTACTCATCCAGCCGAAACGAAGGAATTTCTTCTAGGTGTTCGATCTTTATAGTAATAAAAATTATTACACTGCAATGGAATACTCAGTAAGTTCTGTAACTATATGTATAAGTACATGGAGGAGTGTCGTATGCTTCCGGGAAGTCGGTTTTGGCTAAACGCCGAACAAAGATGGAGTTTTGGACGGAGCTGTTTCCGGGGACGCGTCGTGATGACGATGCACTGTGCGCCTCCGCTTAGCTTTTGACCCAACATCGCCGCCTTTGAGCAACGTTTTTATTATTTAACAGTCAATACTTTCCGCGACGTCACGCGACACTCGCCGTAATATAATCGAACCGACAACGACGACGCGCGCAGATGATGTTTCCAAAGCAAATCGAGGCGACACATGACACTCGATCCGTGACACGTGACACTTGACACTGTACTTAAGGTAGACAGACGACACTCGCGCTGCGCTCCGGTAACTGTTCGTATTTCAGTTACAAAATGTATCTAGGGACAACAATTGATATCTATTGGTGAAATTGTACCAATAATAATCGGTGATAACAAAATGTATCTAGTATCGCCTCAGGTAGTCACATAGGTAGTTATTATTGTGCTATTTTTGTATATGTATTTATTTCGTATCCACGAGCTATGTTAGGAATTGAAGTAACGACGACCTTCTTTTAGGTTCATTTTACGGAGTCGTAAAAATATCATATACCTTAAGATCTGAAACGATAATAATTTCTCAAGTTCATTTGAATTTCTTTTATTTTTCATATTAACAATAACAACAGTCAAATAATACTGAACTAATCACAATTGTTTTGTCCGCAAACGGGTTAATTTTAGTCAATTTCTGAATTGTTGTATTTCTGTGGCGTAAGTACCGTGTCACTTCCAGCACAAATGCAGAAGGCCGTCCTGCTCGACATGACACGTATTCAACGTGAGTCCCTGACCACGGCCGACAGCAATACCGCCTCTCCCATTTAAAAATTAATTTTTTAGGCCACGGGAGAGGCGCGAGTCTAACAGACATCCATAATAATAATAACAAGACATTCATATAATCCTTAAGCACATGTACAAAAAAAAGTTCAAAAACCTTCCGTATTTGAAGTAAGTACCTAGTCGAATCTAGTGCTAATGAGAAGAAGGGAGACTCGTATTGTTCAACGTCACCGCCAGTGATAATGGAAGGAAATTCAATCGGGAGAGTGTGATTACACCCGATACCGGATCAAAGTCGTTCAGCGAAGCGCGCCGCCGCCAGACGCGGAGAGGCCGCTCCGAGCCTTCAAACGAACGAGCACTTTAAACACATCCATTATCCGGCGAGAGCTATTCAGTGAGATTACCGCGCTGGTCGTTCGGTGCGTTTTTCATTCCTCGTTTGATGGGATGGAGGTGAGTCACGCCGAATGCGGCTCGGCTGTGATTCGTTTCGTGCCACGGAATGAATCGATCCGCGTCGCGGCTGTGGCAGTGGCTTGGGGGCATCGCACCTCTCGAATACAAATGGCTGTGCATACTTACCTTTACCGATAGTAGTGGACGGTAGTGCTTGCACAGAAAACATCTGGGTCGAGCGTAGTAGCTTTTATCAGTAGCGGCTGACGTGTCACTACATTTCACAACTTCCATTAACCTAAGTCCTAGTAAGTCCTAGTCCAAAGAATTGTGATGGTAATAAACGCTACGGACCTATCTGCCTCAAGCACCACCGCCCCGGCGTTATCTCGGCGCGTCGGCGTCGTTCCGGGAGCGTCGCATTAATCACATTATCCGAGCTCCGCGCGCCGCTCCGTAAACAAGCGTAGTTCTGTAGACGGCAACTTTTTGCGTCGTCTATCGCCGCTGCGAGATCGCGATCGTCCGAATGCCTCGTCCTCGGCTCTACAATAAACCATTCACTCCAAAGCGCCCGGCCCTGCTATTGATTGCGCCCCGACAACAAACGGTTCTACAAAAAACTCTAACCATTGTATTGTGCTTTTATTACTACATACAGAGTCTTCGTATTGAAAATGTTTAAATGCGTAAAAATAATAACCAGTGTCCACTTGGATATAGCGCGGCATACGGAATCCAATAATTGGTGTTTTATAATATATCACAAATTAAACAAAAAACATTTAGCAGCAGTAGACCTCCTTGTGAAAGAGTTCGTCCAGTGAAGTACTGCCACATTACCTATTTCTGCCGCCAAGCAGTATTGATAGCATTACTGCGTTCTGGTTTAGAAGGGTAAGGGTGCTGGTGAAATTACAGACATATAGGCCTTGTCAACTTTATGTTTCAGGGTAACGGGCGCTGCGGCAATGCCTCTCAGATCTTTGCGATTTAAAGCTCTGAATGGCACTGCAACTGTTATGGACAGGCGTGTAGCTTACTATCAGGCGCACGACTTGTTTGTCCCGTCACTTGATATTATTAAAAAAAACATCGCAGTGCACGACGAACAAATAGAGGAGACTGCGGGGACGGGCGATCTTTCACAACGAGAGAAATAAACGTAGGCCATACAAATATTTCTCCCGGCCCGGGAATCGAACCTGGGACCTCTGCGTGGCAGTCCGGCATGGTAACCGTTCGGCCACGGAGGCAATTGATGATTAAAAGTGATATTTGACATGTTAAGGCAAATACTAAAAGAAAATGTTATTGTTTTTCGGTACATTCATAGTAGTCTGCCGACTGATCATGTGGTTGAATGTGTATTTCATTACTGTATTTTAGTTATAGCTCTTCTCGCTAGAACTTATTTTCGCGATGAAAATACAAAAAAGACGAAAAGGCAGGAAATAATACCAAATCTCTGCATAGTACCTACATTAGTAGCAGTAGAGCTCCTTGTGAAAGAGTTCGTCCAGGGAAGCACCTACTGCACCTTACCTATTTCTGCCGCCAAGCAGTAATGTCAGCATTACAGCAATCCAGCTTTGAAGAGTAAGGGTGCTGATGAACTTACAGGCACATGGGACTTGTTACTTTATGTCTCAGGGTGACGGGACAATTTTGCAAAAGAAAATGTTAGTATTTTCCCAGACACGTTAACAGTATTTTGGTGAACTTCTAATGATGCGATTCATGCGGTTAAAGTTTCATAAATTTTCATGTATCTTTCTTTGCTCATAGCCGGCAATCAGTTGTCATCGTGGCTGATATTGCCCCTTGTTTCAAACTAGGCAGAGCTACCTATTCATTACTGTGTTTTTCATCACACTTGCTCGTAAACAGTGTTATGACATGCAGGCACGTCGACCGTAATGTCCTAAGTTGTGCCCACGGGCTTTTTGTTTACATTACCGCCCCATGGATTTTTTACGTCAAGATTAAGCAAAAAGTTTTTATGCTCGTAAAATCTGAATGCATATTTCGCTATTATATTAAATTTTAAGTATAAAAAAAACCAAACATTTGCAATTTAACAAAATTTTACTAAACTTATTGTAATTAATAGATTCAGGCGTTACTTTGCGGAAGTGCACGTTAATAAAAATGGAAATAAATTAATTTGCTACTCCGCGAACCCAGTGAAGGTGAAATCGTGCAAAATAGCTGCGCTTGTGTTGAACACTTTTTCATGCAGGTAATTATCCCACCCTCCCTCTGCATAAAATAAATAACACAAGCGCAATTACAGTCACAAACCATCACCAAAAATATACCCAAGGGTGACCCAAGGGTACCTTGGGTCAGGAGACGGTTGTTGAGTACACGTTCCATAGTCTTGCAGAGTGTGGAAGTGACCAAGATAGGTCTATAGTTGACAGGGTCAGCTCTGCTTCCCTTTTTGGGCACAGGTTGCACGTTTGCAAGCTTCCACGACTTGGGAAATACACCAGTCTTAAGTGACAATCGATACAGGCGTGTGAGAACAGGAGATAACTCAGGCGCACAGTTACGTAGGACTACCGCTAGAATTCCATCTGGTCCGCTAGATTTATTCACGTCAAGATTCCGCAGAGTTCTAAGTACCTCTTTTTGGCGTATGCGAACTGGCACCATAGCGCAGCCAGCCTGAGGTAAGATAGGTCTCAGTATACCCGGGGTAGCTGAGGTACGCCGTGTCAGTCGAACATCTGATCTGCGTCTCGGTGAGGAACAGCATATTTAATACAAAAAAAATATCGTTGTATCTATTTCCTGATGAAAAACATTGTATGTAACACGGGCGGTACGTGCATTACGAACCTCGACTCCGAAAGTCCTCACTCTTCAACTTCGGGTTTCTAATAGAGTCTCATTCGTAAGTCCTTATTTACCGCCCTTAATATACAATGTTCTATTTCATTATCTCTATTACGAATACTTGGCAGTTCGCTGTATGAGTTTTTGCTTGTTTACAATTTATTGTTAGTACTTTGTTAGATTTATAAGTTTACTTGGGCCGCACTTTTCTATAAATATAATATTAAGAAAAGATATGCAATACAATTCTTGAACTAACTTTATTATTTTATTTGGTAGCAACAATTAAATCCTATTTAAATCTAGTTTGAAAGCGAATTGTTAGACGGCTGAAAATTGTATAAGCTTTTTGAGGCTGTATTTAACTAGTACTAGTTGATCATTTGCTTTCAAATTCGATGCAGAAATTCTAAGTATCGCTAGGAAATGTCTATCAGTGAAACGTGGACAAAGTTTATTTGAAAAATGTGCTAACGTACGTATAACAAAAAGTTGTATTTACTTGTTTAGAAAACTCTTTTAATTCATAAAAATTAGATGGCAAACTGCCTGCAAACTGCAACTTATTTGACAACATCATTAATCAATGATGACATCTTTTTAGAGAAGTACTTTGAGAAACTTCTTTGAGAGTTTACTTTTGAGAGTCTTTAGCAGAGAACAAATAAGTAATTCTTTAGTACTGACGGAATGCGGTGCGGCGATATGTATGCATAACTAGCAAGTGACAGTCGGATTAAGTGCGAAATGAAACGTTTTCAGAAGACTGGACATTCATAGCCGCGGGTTGCGGATTACATTACGTGTAGAAGAGCGACATTTTTCATGAAAAGGTTAATATAATTTTCTCTTCATTCAGATGATAAAAATTCAGGGGAGTAATCTGAGCAGCTCTGTTAGGTTATGTTTACATGTGATTTCAACATAACTGTTGTACGTAATTAATGTGGCCAAATATCTATTTACGCAAGCCCTGGTGCTTTGTACTTGTTCTTCTAAAAAGATTGTGTCTGACGGATGTTTGGTTTGGTCTCTGGTGCCAGTTATAATTTTTTACGTAACGTTTTAATATTTTGCTACACCAAACCGACTCCACTTCGTGTGTGGATATGTGAAGTAACGCGGAGTTGGAGAGCTAGGTCTAAATCGTCCCGAGTCCGAGTCCACGGCGGTTCGGTGTCGTGTCCGGTTCATTGGCAGGCAGAATGAGCGGCGGCCTTTCGCGGGGCTGCATTAATGGCGGCCGCATTAGCACATAACGTCGGTCGCCGTTGCCGACCCGGAGGCCACCATATCCTGAACTGCCTATATTTATACGCAATTCAGTGTTAATTGGCTGCCATGCTTTGCTCATATAATAATACTTCACCTTTTTTTGTAAATTCCATATTTGTACTGGATCAAGGACGCGACGTTATTGGCCTACATTTTGTCTTTAACTTACATTAAATATAGGTATACATTTCAACGCATTCGATTGTGAACATCATCAGCCAAAAGACGTCCACTGCTGAACGTTACATGTTATAGGATTATGAACATATTAGAACCTATTCGACGAAAACGGTGTTATGCTGTTCCGAGTGCCCTTTGCTGTGTGACGTTAGCATCAATTACCACGCCGTCAATTTCCATAAGGTGTACTCAACATTCAGATAAATTTCCGTTCGATAGTTACTGAATAAGATTTTTAATTCTATTTATAATTGAATACATAACGACTTATCAATATAACACGTATGTGCCAAAAACTAACAATAATACAATTTGCCACCAGTTTGCCAGCGCAACGACCGTGGCGGCGGCGAAGGGCGTGCGTGTTCGTGACGCGCGCTTTGTGGGCTTCGGCGAGGCTGACATCAAAGCCGGCGTCGTCGCCGAGGCAAATTGATTGGCCGCGGGCCGCGCGCGCTCTACCCTTGCATCATAGCGTCTATAGACTTCATGTAGAGTTGTAGACAGTCCACATGGGATAGCATAAGTAACAATTAATATCTTCACTATTAGTTCAGTGTACAAAGCAGTGTTAAAGAAAATTATATCACAAGTATGTGTAGAGCTCCATGGCCTCGTTTCGTGCGTTCTGATATCCCCGGCGGAGTAGCGCTGTATCTGTACCTCGACAGTTATCAGTCATGCTGCGCACGTACTAACATCACACGGTCGTCACCTATTATTTATTTATCCAAATAGTTTTAACGCATCCTTACGCTCTGCGTGCTACGTACCTGTTCTATGAAAAAATATATCCGTCCTAGTTCTTGGCGAGCGAGAGGATGCGGCCATGTCTCTCCGAGCAAACTTCAGAAGGAGACTTCTTCCGATAAGTGTTTATACTGCTTTTCCCGCGTAATTAAATGTAGTCAAGCGCTACTAATGCTTTCCAACCGGCATAGTCAATACAAACATACGACGAGAGGACACATGCCATGAGACAGCGCCCGCCGTGGCTGTTTCGTCGTGTGAGCGAATCTCTGTGTGCGTACTTAACAGCACGTCGTAGGCATACACGACGTGCTGCGCTGCGGGCCGTATCGGATTTCACAGAGAAAGAACACATTCGCCTGTTAAGTGTTGGCGTGCTCAACGAGCGAACGAGTTCTACGAACGTGGAATGCGAGTCGTTTTACATTGCAAATATACTCATCGCCTTTTGGCTCGCGTACCTACGGTACCACTCGGTTGTCATTCATTTTAGATATCATTTCGCAATGCTCAGAAAAGCCTCCGTCACTGGGAAGCACTTTGTTTGCAGCGTGCATTAGCGGCAGGGGAGGGGGGCGAACGCTTGCACAACGGACACGTTGGTTGCAACGCACTGACAGATCCACTTTATTTATTGTCCTAGTCTTTACCACAAAAAGCCTAGCGCAAAACACCGTACTAGTGTCCAACTGTCAATAAAATGATTCTGTTTATTCCCCCGACACATGAGAAACATTTCTTATGATAGAGCCAACGAAAAAAATCTCATCGGGATGAGGCAGGGGCGCGGTCGAGTGCGACCCCCGCGCACCCCGCACGGGGCTCGCCTCATCTCCTCACTAACCACATCTTGACTCTCAGGTGGATACCTACTAGTAATGTGTCCGCGCTCGACAATAACCCGTGCAACAGCAGCAGACAACATTGCGCATGTAGTCTTTAATGGCTCTGTTATCTATGAATGGCCTTGCCCTGTTTACCGATTACTGGAAGATCACATAACCGACAAGGCCATATTTGCGACACCGTTTTAAAAACATTGGTCGTGTTTATTAAAAGTGACAGCCACCGATTAAACGTAATTCTGTTTAATAAAATTTGTGAACTTGCTATTGATCTCCTAAAGGAAAATGTTAACGTTTGTGGCAGTTTATTTAATTTCCGTCATGTTAATCCACAAGACATCATAAAAGCTTTTAAATCAATACATTTAAAAAAAACTGAAGATCTCTGGGGCACATCAACTAAGGTTATAGACTCAGTTATTGATCTAATTTCCCCACATATAGCTGTAGCTTTCTATAGGTTCGTTGACGAAGGTGTTTTTCCCGATTTAATGACACATGCATACAGCAAGGTTATTCCCTTATTCGAAAGCGGTAGGAAAGTTGATCCTAGCAACTATAGGCCCATTTCAATTTTTTATATTATAATTAGTAAAATATTCGAAAAGGTTATGCTGACTCAATTAGTATTCTATTTCTGTAGGAATCATTTTTCATAGTGAACAATAAGGTTTACTAGTGGTAGATCGACTAGCGATGCGGGGGTGGCGTTACTAAAACACATCTTTGATGCTTGGGAAAGGTCCCAGAACGCTATTGGTGTTTTCTGCGTTATTGGTTTTATTAGGAAGCTGGAACATTACGGTATAAATGGCAAGGCGTCGGAACTTGTCATATTTCAACGGTAGAATTCAGAAAGTAGACATAAATGGAGTGACTTCTTTGGGTTCTCCGGTAAAAATGGGTGTTCCGCTGGGCTCAATACTTGGACCTTTCTTATTTCTGATTTATATTAATGATCTGCCATTCTTTGTTAAGGACCATTGCGAAATAGTATTGTTTACTGATGACACATCCTTGATTTAAAAAAAAAAAGACATGACGTTAACTATGAACATATTAATGGTACTCTCTCTAAGGTAGTTTATTGGTTTAATGCTAACAATTAATTGCTTAATGCCAAGAAGACAAAATGTGTTAAATTTGAATTACTATATCTTCCCTGGCCTGCAGATTAAGCTCCGTTGCATACGTGAGCTTACCGATGTTAGTACTGCTAGACTAGTTTACTTTAGTTACTTCCATAGTATAACGTCCTACGGGATTCTCATGTGGGGTGAAGCGACAGATATTCAAACCATATTTGTATTGCAAAAACGAGCGATTCGTTTTGTGTACCGTCTAGGCTCTCGGGTTTCTCTCAGAGAAAGTTTAAGGAGACTGGTATCATGACTGTGGCATCACAGTACATTTACTCAAATATTTTATATGCCCGTAAAAATATACGTAATTTCAATAAGAAAGAAGATATCCATAATATTAACCTTAGAGCTAAGTTCAAACTCATGGTACCATGATTTCGTTTAACCAAGGTAAACAACTCTTTTCGAGGGGAATGTATACGTATTACAATAAGATTCCGGAGCATATATAAAGTTTATCATTTCCTAAGTTTAAAAACTACATAAAAAAAATGCATATTACAAAATTGAAGACTACGTGTTAGATAAATATGTAAGGAAAGATGACACGGCTCCAGAATCCACACAAATTTGATTCAAAGTGTATTCCATAGCATTTAAGTTTATTTGAAAAGCAATCCCTAGAGTTTCTTGCTCGTTCTTCTCAGGGAGGTCAGCGTAGTGAACGACCAGTAGCTTAAGCTTAAATGTGACGTTTTCAAGTGTAAATTTATTTTACCTATGAAATAAATAATCTATGACTTTGACTTTGAAAAAATAACTAGTTGGCAGATTCTTTTGATTTTACCTTTACACAATTGTGGTAAAAATCTTTTTTACATTAATTTGTCACTTATTTATTGACTTGCCTAGGAATCTTAGTAATATCTAAAGTTTTGACAAATATGTACCTATCCAGTGTCACCTTTATTTGCATGGGGAACACCGGTTAAATCGAATGAGAATATAAATTTCAATAAAATTCGTCAATAGACCATTGACCTACCAATACATAGACTCTCTAATTGACAAAATGTTATTTCATTTTTCATTTCAATACGTATACTCTGTATTGCCACAACAAGAAAAATAAAAATTGTAAGAAATAGTTCATTATTGTGATATTTATTTACTAGCTTTCGAAATAATGTCGCATACTGAATGACTACAGAAAACATTATTATTTTTGCACGTTTTCATCTTCGCATTAAAAGTAACATGTTTAAAATCATTGTAGGCGTATCGTAAATCAAGAGGTGTCAAATTTGTATGGGTTAACTGGCATAACACTGTTGCGTCGTTTTAGTGATAAATTAATATATGTTTGTTAAAAACCGGGAAGATACAGTTAGCTAAATACACAGAGAATGTGTTAAATAAGTAAATAAGGCGCACATACTCTTAGCCTCGCGCTAGGGAAACCCTGTATCGCAGGTGCCATGGACACACACATAGACAGCCACACATTACACCCAAACTCAAGAGAGAAATAAATGTAGGCCATACAAATATTTCTCCCGGCTCGGGAATCGAACCCAGGACCTATGTGTGGCAGTCCAGCATGGTAACCGTTCGATAACGAGGCAGTGAATAAAACCTCTGCGTTGCCATATTTTTCACGTTTCGATATCACGTTCTATCATTCGTTATATGTGCTAAGGGTCGACGTCTGCATTGTTTTTTATTTCCTGTGACATTTTATCGTTCGAGAATTGGCCTCTCGAAATAAGTAATAACTTGGTCAATGTGAAAGTGCCACAGGAACAGGCGAGGTCACCTAAGATACGAGCCCAGCAAAAAACGTGAAGAAAAAACGAAAAAATTCACAAAAAACAATATGTAGAACTATATATACGCACACTTCACGCCTTTTCCTCGTCGCGTAAATGTGTAATTGGCACTAATCTACGTCTATTATAACTATTAATTTACGCATAGGTTTTCGCTACAATGTAAATTGTATGAATTATTGTTGTGTCGGCAATTTTAGCAAAATGCAATAGTCGGGTTACTTCCACAAATAGAACCTAAGGTACTTTCCAGCACCTAAAGAGCAAAATGCATGGTGTTGAAGCCTGACCCGGCTAAATGAATCGTGCGACTCGCTCAGCTGTGCCGCCCTCGATCAGCTGAGCGCTCGCCGCCGGTCGCGTCGCCGCGGCTGGCCCGGCCGGTATCGACTGGTGCGCTTGTGCGCGTGCAAAGCATAGCAATGGGAGTGAGTCGCCCGATGCGGCAAACCGCACTCATCAATTTCAGAGGAAAAACAAAATTGTATTCAGGACTATTGTATTTCAACGTGCACGATAAATTACCTACTCACTGAAGGCGAATTATCTGCATCTCAATCAGTGTGCGAGAGAGAGTGAGACAGCGGCCGCATTCAGGCCCAGCTCGTTCGCCGCCGGCGGGAGGGGCCGCCGTCGATAATGTTATGGTTTATAACAGCGGGTGGCGGTGACCACATAAATTGGGTTTTCGTTTTGTATCAGATACTACCGCGCGATCGACGATAAATTAGGTGCCTCCGTTGTGGAGCGAATTCGTCCAACGCTATTTCCCTTGCGTGCGCTATTCGACTATTCAAACCCTTACAACGCTAAATTGCGCTTAGTCATCCCTTAAACCTCTTAAACAGACGAAAGAGGTGAGTGCTTTGGAAATGCCTTTTTACGTATCTAAATATATTTATATTCGCGGTTAACTAAAAGTCGAATGCGACGTATTATTACAATAATTGAGATTTTACGGGACTATACACTAAACATATATTTATTAACATCAGATATTATGCCACTTTCATTGTATACCTACCCGCCTCTTCGTATAAGACAACTTCAAAGTACACAGACAGACAATTTCAAAGTGTTGCGACTGCAGCAACGGCGTTATGCCAAGTAACTTCGAGTTACAATCTACTTTCCTAGCACAGAAATATCAGAGCCATAAAAAGTAACAATAAACTTTTTATGATTACGTCGAAGATAAAATAAGTGCCTACAGCTTTATTCCCGTCCTGCACCATGCAGGCCACGGACGGCGTCGGCGGCGTGGCCGAGAGCGCCTAGTAGCCTTCTTTTTCTTATAAATAAAGAGGTATAAAGCTGCAGCGAGTGATGCTGCGGCAAATGGAGAGCGGTGCGGTGCGGGTCGGGGCGGGGCGGGGCTGAGCGGGCAATCATCCATTAGTCTCGATGTTTATTTCGTGTTTATTACGACGAAGATGCTAATTTAACGGCGTCGCCCGCCGCCGCCGCCGCCGCCGCCTCTACCGCGCCGGCAAAACCGCCCGAGATGCGAGCCATCAACCGTCGGATCACAAAAATTATCGTCGTTTCACTACAATGGCTCCGCTCACGGATTTATTTCCTTCGATATCGATTCAGAGCAAACAATTTCTATTGCACCAATGACTGTACAGTCATGGAGAATTATGCAGGACTCATTGTGTAAAACGCTTTCAAATAGAAATAAAGCAACGAATGAATAGGCCGCCGCCGCCGGCCGCTGTTGGGCCTTTGTGCGCCGATATTTTGGAAGCGCTGTGAAACAGTGAGACAATGGGGGTCATTATTATTGTTTACGATAACCTGCAAGTAACTCATTTTATTCAGACGATGATAGTGGTCGAGATCTCACCATAATTAAGAATTTAACTTTTACGACACGGCCATCACAAATGATGTTCAGTATGCATACATCATTGACAAGTCAATGGCATACATTGAATAAATGTTGAATAATGTTTTGACGTAGAGCGCGTTTGTAGAGTGTCATTGTTCCATCGCTTAACTTCATCGGTTAATAGCGATTATGGTGGCTTTCAAGCAAATTATTACATTTCTGGCGAGAACGCTTGTCCTGTTCGCGAATCGAATGGAGGCGGTATGCCTTCTTCTAATCTATATTGACATATTTTTAATGATCACAGTGTTAACAAATACTAATGAAATTGAGTTTATAACGTTACACACTTTATTATTTTATGAGGCATTCACATATCTAAATTTAAAATATGCCCAATTGTTAGATACTGACAATACTTAAGTTACATTGTTACTAACACTGGGTCCAAGAGCACAAAATGATTATTATTATTATTATTGAATCTAGAGCGGGGCAAAAGATCCTGGAGTACGATCATAAGCGTAGCGTGGGATTCAATATAACACCCGACATTTATATTACTTTTACACTTAAGTTTCGATTTTAGCCGATTAACGTGAAAGTGTAACGAAAAATGTCGATCGGCTCCAAAATTTCAATTTTCGAACGGCTATGGAGTGGAATTCCCTGCCTGCAGACTTATTCCCTGCATGTTATAACTTGGACCTTTTCAAGGCGAGAGTGAATAGGTATTATTTAGGTGTGCATGCTCCATCGTCACTTTCCATCAGGTGAGATGGAGGTCAAATGCACACTTACACTAGAATAAAAAAAAATGTCGAGCGTCCGGAAATGTCTTATGTTTTGTAGTGAATCATGTCGGCAACATTGCATTACTGACATATTGAGAGGTGACATTTGTAGCCAGACCCAACTGACAGTTTACTTACAACACCCAATAATATCTTCATTCGCTGTATAGTTTGAAATACTAGGTACTAACAAAATTGAATAAAATTTACATAATAGATGATACACGACGAAACTTGCACTAAATAACAACACAAGAAACACATAAAAGTCGATTGCCAAGTCGAATGCATGTTGGGTGATGTTCACTAGTCGACATGTCAACGAAATTGTAGAGTAGAAATGATAGATAAAAGTATATTGAGAAGTCGTGAGAATACGGGCGCTTTTGTGCGTTCGCCAATGACACGGTTCTGGCCGAACACGGCCGGCACGACCTGCGATTGGTGCAGTGGAAATCGTACGACATTACTCATTGGAATATTTAGGGTCGTACTCCAGAACTCTACTCAATGCTCAAGTCAGGACTTGAGTATGATTTAAAGCACTGAAAATCATACTCAAGTCCTTGCCATTAGGATCGTATTTCCAGTGCTTGAAATCATAATCAAGTCTGCTCAAATCCTGACTTGAGCATTGAGTAGAGTTCTGGAATACGACTCTTAGACTCAACCTTGGACTCACGCATGTTTCGCCAAGCGACTGCAATGACAAATTCCCCGTTTGTTGTTTTTATAGCGTCTTTTCCCTCTCTGGCTGAAGAAACGCACAGAAATAATTTGGGAACTGTAGTTTACATCGTACCACCCGGCAAGCGTTGCAGTGCCACTGCCAACTTTAATTTAATTTACTGCTTCACATCACAACAAACAACTCAGGAAAGTTTTACAATCGGGTGAATAATAATATGAAAGTGGCATTATGTCACTGAACCCAAGAAACTAAATTTCGTAGGGCTGTAAAAGGTACGGACAAGGGCCCATCAGACTACACATTTTTGTTCGAAAATCGCCTCCAGTGCAACGCAACAAGCTACGTCAATGTGTAGCTTGATGAGCTGGCGTGTGTACAATGTTTTATTGCGTCCTTTATTTAAACATAAATATGTGCAGTATTAAGTGACATTATAATTCACAAATAAACTAACACCTTATTATACACCTACACGTGACTAATTATTATTTTTTGAGATACTAATTTGTAAGATTAATTTCATGTTTATATGTAACTATCTGTGGACTCAGAATTATCAATATTGTTGACATAATATGCTAGTTAGTGGTGAAAACACCTTGATTAAATATTCATTTAACTTATATTTCTGAGAGGTGGGTACTGGTGGGCTGACGCACAGGCATTTTTATGCTTAGTTCAGGTCATCAGTCTCTCAGAAAAATATGTTTACCGAAACTCGAAACTGTTCCTAGCTGTAATGTTTTTGTGGAGAAAAATAAACTCATTATTATTTCATTATAATACATACATGCATTAAGTTATATATACCTAAGCGTTATAAATTATTAGTATCTTGGTATATACATAAATTATTATTCGTTACAGGCGAAGTAATGTCACCTGCAGCCAGCTTACGTCTCTTTGAATTACACTTCGCTAATATTAATAGCTACAATTGGAAACGCTGTGTGTTATACCCAAATAAGCCGATTGGAGATTTCAATGGCCGGTTGTAGTTTTGTTTTGTCGAAGATGGTATACTCACGGGCGACAGCGGCGAGCCGGGGCCGGGGCGGGTCCGACGCGACCGAGACGACGACGACGCGACGACGCGACTGTGGGTGTGGACGCGACCATACGCGGGCGGCGTCGGCGCGGTGGCGCGGTCACTACTCCGGCGGCGGCTCGCGGGCCGCTCGTTCCGTAGAGATAAATAAAACATGTTTTAGGGATTTTTGTAAAAAGATAGTTATATTTTTTGGCATTGGACTATGACACAATATAATACTATGATATGCTAAGTAAGCGTTTTATAAAGACTTTTACATGCCGAATATTCGTTAATCAGACTATTCTTCAGAGGACTCTTTATATAATTTTAACAAACACAACTGCTTACACAATGAGAGTCGAGTACGATTCTAAGTTGCCACTCGGCACTGCTCTAGAACTCATAATCGATGAGTGCCTATCCGGAACGTAACTAAGTCTAGTTTTATTCGTCATTTTTCTCACTTTCATTTTTACGCTATAGTAGGTAGGTACACATCGGTTAAATACAATTTTGAACATAACTATCGATATGACATCTTATACAGAAATATGCAACGAATCAGCAACGGTACAGTTTTAATTTAACCATAAGCGGCGAATAAATATTTCGTTGGTGGGAATGCACTGCACGGCACTGCACTGCACTGCCGGCCTCCTCGGCTCGTCGCGGCGGAATCGTCCAGCGCAACAACACGTAAAACAACGTTAAACAATACGGTCAACGCACATTAGGTACTATTTGGTATTCGGTTTGTTTGCGATCGTGGCAATACGGGGCGACCGCGACCCGAACACAGACACCGGGCGGCCCCGACGGCCGCGGCCCGACGGGCCGGCCCGCCGCCGGCGCCACTCGCACTTAACTATCACGCTAACTAATTACAACGAAACATCACAGTGAGCGGGCTCCGCGCCCCTACATGTAGATCGGCAGCTGCTGCAGCGCGCGCTTGTCGAAGCGCTCGTAGGGCGCGCTGGGCGGCAGCGCGCGCGCGATATCACAGTCCAGGGCCTCGTGCAGCGGCAGGTACGGGTGCGGCTTGAGCCGGGCGCGGCCGCCGAGCTTGCCCGCGCCGGGCTCCGCGCCGAACGACTCGAAGCGGT
>NW_020653762.1:1749449-1758231 GCF_003589595.1 Hyposmocoma kahamanoa
AAAAATATAGGATAAGTAAACTTTGAAAAAATAATATTCTCTAAGTGTCTTTAATTATGTGTCCACCACTGTATATATATATATATATATATATATATTGTGTGTATATGTATTTGTTACCTATTTTGTATATTCAAATACAAAATGGTGGCACAGTTTTCATCTATTTATTTTTATCTACAACCTTTTTTAGTACTGTTTGGCAATATTTTAGAAATATTCCGTTTACTTTTTTATTTTTAATTATATCATGTATTTTATCCTATATCTACACAGATTTCCATCTCACACTCGGCGTCAAATCTCTCCCTAGCAAATTTGGGGCAGTCCAGTATAACGTGCAGGGCACTCTCCTCCATTTCGGCATCGCATTCACACGATGGACTCTCCTTACACCTGAAACGATGCAGGTATGAGGAGAATTCACCGTGTCTCGTCATTAGTTGTACAAGTGTTGGGTCTAGGTTTATCTTTCTTATTACCCTATATGCTAAGATGGCGTCCGGGAAGAATATCTTTGTCACGGATGCGGTTGTTCCGTCTGCATAGCGCCTGTTCCATTCGCCAAGCGCATCCATCCGGATTTGTCGCTTGACGAATGAAACAGACCTGACCTAACCTGTCATTATCCGCCTTTGATTTTTTATTTAGCGCCGCATCTTCGACTAGTTCATCAGCCCTCTCATTTCCCTCCATCCCCGCGTGAGCCTTGATCCAGAATAGTTTTATTGACCTGTTGTCTTTTTGGATCTGGTAAATATTTGATCTTGCAATGGCTGCGAGGGGATAGAGGGAAGTCCCATCCGCAATAGTCTGCAGTGCCGATCTGGAGTCGCTGTAAACGTTACAGCTCGCCATTTTGGTTTTGTTGGCGTGTTCTGTTGCCTCTGTAAGGGCGAGCAGATCAGCCAGAAAAACGGCGCAGCTCCTGTCTAGTTTTAGTTTACGGGCACACGTCTCTACTGCGTCATCCCAAATTGACAACGCAGCACCGTATTTTGCTTTCAATTTTCTGCCGTCTGTAAAGATTTTCCGGCCATGGTTGTTATACTTTTCAAGTGCTGCACCATCTTCCAGACATATGAACTCTATTCCTTTCTGTTCAGAGGGGTGAAGTTGGCTTGTGCAAGGTATTTGTGACTCCTGAGATTTACAGTAAATCCTCCTCTCTTAGTGAGGTTTGGCTGAACACTCTGTGTATGCCTGTATATATCCTCTGTATATGCCACATGGTTTCGAGATCTTGTTTCTCATAGAGTCTTTTCCAGCTCGTGTTTTGTGCTATTCTGGCCTCCTGCTGGTACTTTTCCTTTGCCTGCAGATACTGCTCCACCACCCTCTGGCGTCTAAGCGGGGCCGCACATTTGATACGGTGCTTCTTTGTCGCAACTTCCTGCATCATTTTTGCTAGCTCGCCATTCTACTATGGCAATCCTGTTTGCTTTTTATTTTTTGTTTTTTTGTATTATTTCTCCACAGATGTCAGTCATGGTGTTGTTTAATTTTTCTATGAATAGGTCCAGATCTTTGTTTTTAGCTATTTTGTCTATTTCTTCTATGTTGATGTTGTTTAAAGTCCAAGATTGGGTGAGTTTGTCATGAAACTCTCCCCAATTCGTTTTCTCTGTGTGATATAATCTAGTGGTTCTTCTTATATTTGTACCAACCGAATTTCCTAATATGAAATCAAACAGGATTGCATTGTGGTCCGAGCCAGTCATCTGCTGGTCTATTCTCCAACGGTCGATGCGTTCAAGCATCTCCATCGAGCACATCGTCAGGTCGACACAGCTTGTGAAGCGCTTTCCCCCCTTATGGTATCAAATGTGGGCTCCACGCCTCTATTCAGTATCTGCAGGTCTATCTCCTCCAGTGCGCTGAACAGAGCCTCTCCTCTGTGGTCAGTTTTGCTGCTTCCCCACCATGTGTTCCAGGCATTTACGTCCCCTCCTATAATGATGTTGTGGTGCCGAGCTCGGTTTTAATTTTTTCCAGACATTGGATGTACGGTTCAATGGGTTTTTCCCCTTCAAAGTATATTGATGCTACTCCTACTTCCCACACTCCGGTCTTCAACTTTACCACTGTGATATTTTGTGTAGTGAGTGTGGGGCATTGGATCACCTTAATAGTGTCGTCAAAGGGTGCAATGGCCGTCTTATTGACGCTATCCGGTTTTCCACTACATTGCACCACTTTGACGCCTGGGTATGCCTTCATCCTATACGCACATCCAATGTATGGCTCCTGAATAAGGGCTACGGCTATTCTTACCTTTGCAGCTCCTATGACGAGTTCGGCTGTTGCTAGGGCACTCCTCTGCAGGTTTGCTTGCATCACTCTGTATCTCCCGGGGCCCTTTCTGTCCACGTTTTTGTTGCCTGGGACTACCTCAGCAATACGAAACCACAGACCTCGCTATAGCCTCCCACTTGCGCTTTACGGGACTCTCGCCACTGAATGTACTGTGGTCCTTCTTTTCAATCTTCGCCCTGGTACAATTTATACAGGTGGGGGCGGTTTCCGCTAGCCATTCCGCATACTCTGATCTTAAGTGTGGGCCACCACACTTAAGATCCACCACATTTACCACCTTTCTTATCTTTTCTACGACCTGCGCCCCGGTGTCCTGGTCATCATGTGACGTCACCTCTACCGAATGCATGGCAGGCTGCTCTTGGAGTCTCCTGGTAGAGTCGTTTCTGCGTATCCATGAGTGAATATAATTTGGACATTTCCTCCTGGTGTTCTTTTAGCAGCCTGTCACGCTCCTCCAGTCTTTTTGCAAGGTCTTCTCTTTGTGTATGGGGGTGCGGGTCTTTTCTCCCTCTCCTGCTTTCTTCCAATTTTTCCTCAGTGTAGGCTGTCGTTGTCTTGTCTCCTTCCGCTTCTTTCGTCAGAGCATATAAGCGCTCTATGGCACTCAGGACGTCCGCTTTGATATCGCTCTTTAAGTTCCGGCTGTTGTTTAATTGCAGCTTAGCCTTTAAGAGACACGATTTTGCCTCTGCCGGCTTAGTTTTGAACGATGCGGGCAGTTTAAGGGATGTAGCTATCGCCTCAGACGTCGCTTTTATTTTGCTCCCGCCTTTTATCTCGAAGATCAGTCGCTGAGATGATACAGGGTTCGACTGTGACTTAGGTGGTGATGACGATTTAGGTGGTGTTTTGGACTTTGATTCGATCTCCCCTACGCTACGACGGACTGTCGAGAGGCCGAACCTCTCTGCGTTGTTGTTTTGCTGCGGAGTCCTTATTCCGAGCATTTTGAAGCGGGAAGGATGAGAGTCGTCAGTTAAAATAAAATAAAATAGAAGTAAACAAGTTCGACGTGTAAGAGCGTCTCACCGTCAAGAGGGTTTTTCTTATACCAAGTTAAACGAGTCACGCAGAAGATAATTTTTGTGAAAACTAAAAGAAAGTAAAATGAAAGCAAGGTTTTGCAATGTAATTGCAAGTGTCTCAGTCAAGAGTATATAAGGTGCGCAGTGCGCACTCTCTTGAAGGAGTACAAAGTAAGTATGATTAAAGTACCTAAGTTAATCACTATAGTAATTTCTTAATAATTTTCTTAGTCTTTTTATACCTACATATTTTTGTAGTATATGTATGTAACTGTATGTTGTGTATGTCTATGTATATATGTGTTGTGTGTAGTTGAGTGATATATAACTAGATTAACTGTAGATGTAGTAACTAAGTAGTTATTTGTTTGTGTGTTTGTTTTGTTTATATGTGTGTATGTAGTTATTATGTTTTGTTGTGTCGTGGTGTGTTGTGTTGTGATGTATTGTGTTGTGTTGTGAACAGCTCTCCAGGACGGCCTGATAAGGAAAACTGTGTCTTCGTAGCCTGAGTGTCAGCCAGGTAAATATTTATTTCGTTAATTTAATGTAGCTGTCGTTTCCTTTTGTAGGTCGAAATTAAGTGCGTGTCTATGTCCTAATACAAAACTACAAAGGCTAAGAAGTTTTTTGTAAAATATTTGTTGCACTTGTACAAAATTCCGATTACAAAGCAGTGAAAGTGGCGCGGAGCACCAATGAAAAGCGTATAAGCGTAGGGACGGGTTCTTTGCTCCGCCCTCGTCTACTTGGGTGGTCGGCCGATTTTTGTTATTTTCTAAATAAAGAACGGGATTTTAGGAAGGAAAACACCCCTAACTATTATTGCACCATAAAAGTTGCAATATGTCTATGTTACAATCTTGATATGTTTAAGATTCGATGTAAACGGAAATAAAAGTGAAAATAATTGCAGAAAACGCAGCAATGTAACTCGTATGGGTTGATTTAACTAAAATCGAACGATGTGACTCCGCCTTTGTGGGTGGGCCTGCGGATTCCATGATCTTTTTAATATTTTATTAATAATTAAGAAGTTATTAATTACAATTTTGGAAGCTTGGTTCGTACTTTTCTGGAACAATGGTGGTGCGTTAATTTAGGTATATTGGTAGATAAGTATTGTATTAAATGTACTTGGATAACTGAACGATTAAGTATGTATGTAAAATAGTTAATTTATTATGTAAGTAGATAAATAAGCAGTAGATAGGTATATTAGTACTTACATAAGACAATGATAGACAAGTAAGTAGGTAAGTAGGTAGGTGAATATACAGGCTGTATATTTGAATGTGGGACATACTTATAGAGTGCGTTATATTCCTGATTCTCAACCCAAAGAAATAATAAACTAATGAACTTAAACTTTACAAAAAATATTTTTTAATTTTTTTTATCGACTACTACTTGAGCACAACATTAGTTATCGAAATCTATGCACATCACTATTATTGCTCCGACGCAGCGGCGAAAAGCAAAGCACAGGTCGGGGGTGAGGACGCGGGCGCATACGCGAAATTGCTTAGTCCACGCGCGACCTTGATCTAATGAAGACACGTAAATTATTTGTCCTTCCGCTCGCCCGATCGCCGCAAAATGGGTATTTATTCTAACGTGGAATTGACTGAGATGGTCCGACTTTACGCAATAAGTGGTGATAGTGTGAGGCAAGCTATTGAAATGTTCCCAAATCGGAGTTTACGCGGAGGAGGTGAACAGTGTCGAAGCGTTGCGTGAGAGGATTATCTCAGCATTTTATACTGTGAACAAAATGTGTTTGTGTTGTACAATTTAAAACAAAATTTACTATGCCGTGCTAGACTATGCATTGTGGAAAACGGTGGACATTTTGAACACTTGTTTCGTACCACGTAAGTGTAAATAAACTGTAAATAACTAAAAAATCAATCATTGTAATTAATTTGATTTCACATTTTTAACTAGCCCAAAAACCTCAATTCTTATTAAATGATAACTACTTACTAAATCATAAACTTATATTTTTTAGTACGTAAAACATTTCGATGATAGTTCAAGTAAAAAACAATTAACATAAGCTAAAACGTAAATGTGAAATCATTGTTATTGTGGCTGTCTCACTCGGCGCTCGCTTGGTAGCATTCCCATTGCACTTGAAATCAAGCGTAAAGGGAATCGGTTAATTCCTATCTACACTTCAAAACACATTTGTTGATTTATTTTTTGTTCTATCCCATATCTTAATTTTATTTTAGTCTATGTTAAGTTGTAACATGATTTACTATGACATGTATGAATATGTCTCACTTTCAAATATACAGCCTGTATAAGTAAGGTATAATATTGCTGTTTAAATTTCAGGGATTTTTGCTTAAAGTTGTATAATATAACCTTTTAAATTTAATTTGGCAGAGTAGATATTGATATTTAAGTACGCTGGCACTTTTTGTACCGATAATACTGCACGAGAAATTAATTTGGGAACATTTTTGGGGGCATGTAACAGGCAGTGTAACGTTTATGGGCTGCGCTCCTTATTGATTTCTTCACAGGCTCCGCGCCTGCGCTCAGCGAACCGTCTTCACTTTAGTGTTGTACCGCCTCCTACGGTGTAAGTAAGTATGGAGTGAACCTTCTATTCTGTTTTGTTTTGTGGGATTTGTATTTTTAGATTTTATTTAATTTGCCCATTTTTTCCCCGATTTTTTGTTCGGGTGCGCAGAAAAATGGTTTTTAACGAGGAGGTGGTATTTGTTTAGTGGATTTGAAAAGTTTTCAAGGAATATTTAGAATTTTTGAATTTCTTAAGTCCACCTTCGGATAGGGGTTTGTGCTTTTTGTGACTGGTGAGTGGTTGTTTAAAAGTGAAGATTTTGATTTTTGAGCGAAACAAGAAAAAAGGGGATACTACGGAGTTTTTTATTGGGCTTGGTGTACTACTCAACCACCTTATACTGTGCCCGTTTAAGCTTACAAAGAATACAAAGCATGTGTTTTAGATGAGGAGCAGTTAATAATGTTTGATTGTAAATATTGGAATATAAATGTTTACTTTCACAGGATTTAGTTATGTTGTTATATATATATATATATATATGTGTGTGTATGTTATATGTAAATATGTGCAAATATTATGTAATCAATTAAGTTATTAATTTTGTAAAGTAAATGAATAAGTAAATATCATATATATATATAGGATGACCATAATCTTTCTCCAATCCGTCCATCATGCGTGAGTAAAGAGGGCGAGATATTTCTATGGAATAAGACCTGGAATCCTTAATAAACTGAGCTTTAATCAGTTTCCAACAAATAATAATTAATTATATTACGAATTTAATGTGATTAAAATAGATTTCGTGAGACAGGCGATCCGTCGTTAATTTTCGCTGTTGACAGCCACACAACCGTTCGAAAGCGAGTATCGATCGATCATGGCCGCCGTCTTTCAAAAAAATAATGACGTTCCGCCAGAGTAACAGTTAAAAGTCACTCTTGTCTGTGGTCGTATTCAAGAAATTGAGTGGCACTGGCTACGCGCCGTCATATATATACATAGCTTAAATGTGAAGCCACTATACCATAATAAGCCGTCAATAATGAGTTAATGTCAATTATATGAGCCAATCTGTATAAGGCATAGGAAGAAATGTTTAATTTTTTACATAGGTTTCGAATATGTGTTTTCCATGTCAACTTATTATCTAGAATTATACCCAAAAATGTAGTCTCGGTTACTTGACCTATACTTATGTTGTCATAACTAACATTGACGTTATTATTATTCTGTCGCTGACTGTAATGCATTACTTTAGTTTTTTCAAAATTAATACTGAGGTTATTTTCTTTTAACCAAGTTATAATGGACTCTACTGCTTCGTTAATGTCGTGTTCATAAGTAATTTTATTTTTACACTTAATTGTTATTGTACTGTTATCGGCAAAGAGAGAAACGTGGTGATTCGGTACAACTTTAGGTAGATCATTTATGTACAAAATGAATAGCAATGGGCCCAAGACGCTACCTTGCGGAACGCCGTACATAATTGTTTTACTACAAGATCTAAGGACACATTCGGTTTTGGAACGGATATTTATGTTGCTGATTTCAGTGATTTGTTTTCGATTATTAAGGTACGATGAAATTAGTTTAAGAATATTACCTCTTATACCATAGGTTTCTAATTTTCTTAAAAGTATTTTGTGCTCTACATGATCAAACGCTTGAGTCATGTCGCAAAAAATAGAGCAGACTGGCGTACTTTCATCTACACTTGATATAACTTCCTGCATAAAATCATATATAGCAATGTTTATATTCATTTTTGGTCGAAAACCTTTTTCCTCACATGCTAATATATTATATTTTCCTAAAAATATTTGTAATTGTGAACTTATGTATTTTTCAAATATTTTTGATATGACTGATAACAATGATATGGGCCTATAGTTCTTCATGACTTCCCTATCATCTTTTTTGTAAAGTGGTTTGACTATGACTGTTTTTAAGTCACCCGGGTAGATACCTTGATTTATACACATATTTAGGATATAGCATAATTGATTCTTTATTTCTTCAGCAACTGACTTCAAAACCTTTGTATATATTTCGTCATATCCAACGCTTCGAGTATTTTTAAGTGTTAGTTACAGCTCGGAATTTTCTTCAGAGATCGCCGTTCGTTTCTGATGGGGCTGTCGCTTGATGTGGTGATGCTGAAATTCAGCCCAGAGTGTTCGTTGGGAGAGCACACCCACACGGTTATGACCGTTTCTTGAAAGTAGCTCCTGAAGGTGCGACAGGAAAAATCCAAAATTTTAGCCAATCAGTGGAAGGCCTACACAATAATAAAGGAATACACAAATTTTTACACTTAAAAAACTTGGGGGTATCGGTCACTTTCGGGCGGCGACCGGCCGCAGCGACCAACCGCGGCGACTGGCTGGCGTCAAAGCCTCAGATGAGGTTCTGATGAGACCAAACACCCCTCACCCCAAGCATGCCCCCCAACAAAACTAGCCCCCCAAAACACAAAACAAGGCAAAACACAAATTAATAAAGAAATATGTGGTCAGACAAGGGGGGCAATCACTAAAATATAATAAGTAGAACTAATTGCGTTGACTCTCCCAACGAGCAAACCTCTTATCTACCCCCGTCATCTCCTCCAGCATCTCCCGCGAAGGTCGGACGTTTGATGGGCACTGGGGCAAAAGATTTTTAACCCAAATAAAGTAGGGAAGTGGGTGGGTTTGCCGATTCATCTTGAATGAATGTGAGTGGTGACGGGTATAGTGCCGCGCCACATGGCAATACACCTTTTTTCCACATAATAGGCATTGCCTATTGATGAGTTGGGCTTTAGGCCGTTTCGCTAGGTCCCAGTCTCGTCCCTGCATCACAGCATGCCCTATTCATCATAGCAAGCATATTCGCGCAGAAAAATGGAATA